>NC_056628.2:184311349-184513849 GCF_002870075.4 Lactuca sativa | reverse complement strand
TTTTTATTTATTTTTCGTTAATTCAAGTTCCGAAAATAATATTTAAAAAAAGAATTTTTAGATTTTTCAATTTATTCTGAATTTGAAAATTATTTTTTAGAATATGTCAGTGTAATATTCTATTAGAATATTTCACATATTTTTCAAAAAAAATGGAATTTATTTTTTTTATTTATTTATTTTTATTTTTATTATTTAATTCAAGTTCTGAAAATAATATTTAAAAATTTTTTTTAGATTTTTCCATTTATTCTGTATTTTAAAATTATTTTTTAGAATATGTCAGTGTAATATTGTATTAGAATATTTCACGTATTTAAAAACAAAAACGGAATTTTTATTTATTTATTTTAGTTAATTCATGTTCCGAAAATAATATTTAAAAAAAGAATTTTTGGATTTTTCCATTTGTTTTGTATTTTAAAATTATTTTTAGATTTGGTTTTACGGTCTCACAAAATTATAATAATATCAAATTAACCTAAACATATATATATATATATATATATATATATATATATATATATATATATATATATATATATATATATATATATATATATATATATATATATATATATATATATATATATATATATATATATATATATTCTGGAGCTCTCTATCTCTCTCTAGTTTTCTCTCTCTAGGGTCTAGTTACAACATCACGTGGAAAACATACTGTAGAATCTTTTGTTTCATTTAGGGTTCATCGTTATAAGAACAAAAAATATATGCACACTCTTAAGACATTGTTGTACTCTACCTTCAAGAGATTAAAAAGGCTTATTTGTTCTGATCTTTTGAGTACGCTTCTTCTTGGTCTTATACTTAGTGCTTCATCTTCAAGCTTTCTTCTTCGGTACCTATATCCGTTAACCGATTCTGTTTTAGCATTCCTTTTCCAACAACATTCAAACAAAAGCCACTCATATCTCGCTCCCACTGTAATGTATATGATCACATTTTAGGAGAGAGAGAGAGAGAGAGAGAGAGAGAGAGAGAGAGAGAGAGAGAGATGGCACTAGAGACAATAGTATATTCACAAGGGCAAATTGGTAATGTTGGGTACAATTATGTTTTCCAGGAAGATCATATTTTCGGTGGGTTTTTGGAGGGTACCAATCATACTAATCATCATCAAGAATCAGCAAGTGTCCATGAATATTGGGGAGATTACTCTTCATCTTCTTCAGCAATGCATATTAAGGACCAATGGGATCCTAAATCTTCACCGGACGATTGTACTGGCGGTGGCGAATGCGACAGATATTTTCTTGGGGAACTATTTTTACCTGACAACCACAGGGACATGAGGTTGGAATCATCACCAACTGCCACAGTGGCAACCACCACGGCCACCGCGGCTGGTCGGAGAAAGCGGAGGCGCACCAAGAGTGGTAAGAATAAAGAGGACATAGAAAATCAAAGGATGACTCATATTACCGTGGAGCGCAATCGCCGGAAACAGATGAATGAATATCTAGCCGTGATCCGTTCAATGATGCCATCTTCTTATGCTCAAAGGGTAACTGTTGATTACATTATATTTATTTTGTTTTTTTTTTTTTTTTTTTTTTTTTTTTTTTTTTTTCATTATATGGTTAGTAAGCGATTAAAGTTTTTTTTTTTTTTTCAAGTTATTATTTTTTGTTGCGATTCTAAACTTTTTACAAGAAATAATTGAACAGTTTACTTTAAATATATAGGGCCATAAACTATCGTAAACTTAATCAATAACATATATACATAATATGTAAAAAACTATAAAAAGAATTGATAAAAATGAACAGTGTTTTATATTCCAAATTAGATAGAAGACAAGGAAGTTCACATCACCAATGAAATCATTGTTTGAAAATAACTATTAAAGCCTAAACATGATTGATTTTGTTTATATAAAAATTGGGACAATTATTGATTTCTTCTGTACGTATGTTTAGATTCTTGATGTATATATTTAAAAAACTAAATTTAAATGAATATCTTTTCAGGGTGATCAGGCATCAATAGTTGCAGGAGCCATAAACTTTGTGAAACAATTAGAGCATCAAGTACAAACGCTGGAGATTAAGAAAAGCGCGAATCTTCATGGCTATTCTCCACCATTACAGCCCTTTAAGGAATTCTTTACATTCCCACAATACTCTACTGGCCGGGCTATTTATGATGATGGTGGTGGTGGTGGAGGTGGTGGTTCAGCCACCAAGACCAAGAACCGGCCACCTGCTATGGCTGAAATCGAAGTGGCAATGGTGGAAAGCCATGCAAATCTTAAGATACTTTCCAAGAAACGGAAAACACAGCTCTTGAAGATGGTAGCTGGTCTACAGTGTTTATGGTTAAGTATTCTTCACCTTAATGTTACCACAGTTGAGCAAATGGTTCTCTACACTCTTAGTGTCAAGGTTAGTTTTCATTCTTGATATTCGATTTTCAATAAACTAGATGGTATACATAAATAGTAAATTATCAAATGAAAATAACCTAAGTGGTTCCCGTGTAGTTTTATTACCCTTCATTTTCATCATTTATTTCTTTTTTGGAGAAAGCAAACCAATTAAATAAAAGCTTACTTGTAATATTTCAGCGAGCATCGAGAAAAATTCTCTTACTTGTTGATCCAGTTTTTATAAATATTAGATCGGGAATATTCAAAGATATAATTAAAAAAAGCTAGCTTAGTTTGTTTAATTAATTGCTAATTAAGTGTGGTATTCATGTCATGTGGGCAGCTTGAAGATGGATGCCAACTGAGTACAGTAGATGAGATTGCAGATGCTGTTAATTTCTTGTTGTGCAGAATTGAAGAAGAGTCGCTTTGTTCTAATTAGTTAAGAAAGTCGATGTTTTTATAGTATTATGGGTTTTAATTGTAATCTATAAAGTGCATTATTCTCATCTACTTCTTTTAGTTCATTTTTTATTACATTTTTGTGGTTTAGAGACAAGTGTTGTTACCTGAATGATGTCCACCTTTTAACAAATAAGATTAAGACTATTAAATTACACAAATGGTTCATTTGGTTTAGAAAAACCCATAAGTTTTTTTTTTACAATGATGGTCCTTTTATATATATATATATATATATATATATATATATATATATATATATATATATATTATATATATATATATATATATATATATATATATATATATATATATATATAAGTTCATATAAAAACAGTAAATACTATGAAAACGTAAAAACACTATGTTTATGTTATTATTCTGTAATTAATTATGTATATGTGTATTGTTGAAGTAATTATAATATAAATATTAACTTTCGATTAATCATATATTCATTACAATGTTATTTTTCTATTATAAACTTATGTATGTTCATTTTTGTAGTAAATTCTAATTTTAATTTTAACTTTTAACTCATTTATTCTCTGCTGAATAATGACATAAAGTTGTCGATACTAAATTACTTGCAGAATAATAGCTTAAAAAAGTATTTTTACGTTCTCACACTATTTACTGTTTTTATTTGAACTGTCCCTTATATATATATATATATATATATATATATATATATATATATATATATATATATATATATATATATATATATATATATATATATATATATATATTGTTGATCTCATTTGAACAATTGGCCATTCTGGAATATGAATAAACATGAAGATGATCGACATAATCAACTTAAGAACAAGATTAGTCAAATGGTTTTCATAGATAGAAAGAGTAGCAAATGTTACATTAAGAACAAGTGGTTAGGGAGACAAATTCTCAGCCACATTTTCTCTAACCTAAATGACTAAATTTTTGGTGCACTAACAAATAATGACCAATCGCTTTTTATTTATAGTGAGAGGCACCTTCTACACAATAAATAAAGGGAAGATAATAACCTAGCTATCACTCAGCATTAGAGAACATTTCTAGCTCCAACAATATCCCCTAAATGTTTAGAAATGACGAGGGATAAAAATAGTGATGCAATGCTAAAATACATAATATCCAGCATGGATGTACAGTAATAGCAATGATACAAATGAGTAAATGGCGAAATGTCTTGAAACTATGTAGTGTTTATGATCTATAACTTCGGGTAATGAATCTCTAACATCTAAGGTCTTAGGCTCCGGAGTCATCACTTCAGAGGCACAAAGATGAGATCCACATCTATAAATGTGATCAGTGAACCAAGCTGATCATCTTCAGAGTCCCTCCCAAAACTAATGAACTGAAGATCCCAAAATCAGATCACACTTTGTCTTTAAAAATTCCAATCAATCTCAGTTCTCTAAATAACATCATGATCTACAAAAACATTTTCAAATGAGTAACCTGCAGAAAGAGTTAAACATCCTGAAATGAAGTCCAAATAATAAATAACATGGATCCAGAGATAGTTTAGCAAGGCCAAAAATTTGATCAATAATGGTAAAAAAATTAGTGCCACATTGCATTGCTAAGCAAATCATCGTCTTCAAAGTATCAAAATCCAAACTCAAATAAACATCAAATCTGATGTGGATGCTCACTGAATATTTTCCCTCTATTTTTGATCGATAATGCAATAAGATCAAAAATAAATATTCAGGTCAAGAGAGCATTGGATACCAATAGCTTTGCATTGCTCCCCCTTGATGTCAGAATAGTCTTGAAGAGACATAAAGTATATTAATACTTCCAAGGCCATGTATAGTTTGTTGATTCTACTGTTTTGATGAACAAATATTTGCTGATAAAAAAATGATATGTACCTTCAACTAAAAGTCTTTGTTGAGCTAAAGAAAGGTTGAAAGACCAACTGCTGATCCACGAAATACTGTAACAACCAAGAGGGGTCTACTGGTCTAGGAGATTTGAGCTCTGGACACTGCTGGTCAAAGACTTTGGATAAATAAAATCTTTATACGAGAGTTGCTGAGCTGAGACTTCTGATCGGTCGATAATGTGTCTGAGTACGGTCCATTGACCTCGGTTAAATGGTCAACAACAAAGATTGGAATAACATCCATATTATTGAGATCAACTGTGAGTAGAAGATATGAGAACCATAATATCTGAAGCGTGAAAATCTAAAAAACAACAGTCTTCCTCTCCGAATAAAGACAATGATCCAAAGAAGGACAATCATGACAATAAAATTCTGAACAATGTGATCATTCATGAACTGTCTGATGTTGATGGCAATGCATCCAAGAAAGTTCAAACTCCATAACGGTCTCCTTTAAAGATACCCAATCATCCTCTAAGTCTCCAACACACACACACATGAATATATATATATATATATATATATATATATATATATATATATATATATATATATATATATATATATATATATATATATATATATATATATATATATATAGAGTTAGGAAGTAAAGCGGATAACTAGCAAAACTATAAGCACACAAAGATACATTATTTACGTGGTTCGGTCAAGGCGACCTACATCCATGGGCAGGTGGGGATTATTCTTTTATTTCAGAGCTCTCAAACAGAGGTTACAACTACAATTTCACAGATATTCACATATCACTTTAGAATTTAAGATACAAAAATGACCTAGCATGCATCCCTATTTATACTTGAGGGATCAGGCCTAAAACCCTAATGGGTAAAGCCTATTTGCCCATAGGCCCATGAATGGAGACAACTAATCATATTCTGCCATGCAACATCTTCTGAAACATTCTTGAGCATCATAGAGGACTCCATAGCATACTTGGCTCATCAAGGACCAAGATGGTCCAACATGCACCATGATGGCACAACAAGTGTATGGATGACACAAGAGGCTTCATGTGTGGCACAAGAACATCAAGATTGGAGCAATAATACCACCTTGGTGTAGTAGGAACATAAATGGCACAACAAGGCCATACATGGCGCAAGAGCATACTCCATGGCTCAACAGAGGTACCCTATGGCGCAAGAGCATCCTTCTTAGCTCATCCCTTCAACATATGGCGCGGCAAGGCTACCTTGTTGCTCCATATCACTCCCAAGTGCTCCAAACCTCTTCCAGGTGCTCTAAACCCCCTTGTGTATGATCCGTTCCTTTCGCACTTCATTCGTTCCTTTATCAGACAATCCATTCATTTCTCAAATGATTCATTCCTTTGTCGCATGCTCCATGAACTTGATCCAAATGTTCCATGAACATGATCCAAATGCTCGAGTCACATTTAATGATATCCAACTTGACTTGATCATCCTCTAAACTCCACCTCGAACAAGAACTTCCTCTCCTTTCCTGCCATTCGTCCCAAAAGGGACCTACCTCCTACAAAGATCAACAAAGTCCTAGCAAAGCTTGAACTTCTCCATGGGCAACGACTTTGTCAACATTTCTGTTGGGTTGACCTTGGTATCAATCTTTATTATTGAAAAATTGTCTCCTTCCAGAATATCACAAATGGAATTCATCTTGAGATCGATGTGCTTCGTCTTCTCGTGATACATAGGGTTCTTTGCAAGACTCATAGCACTCTGGATGTCAGAATACAAGACAGGCTTTTCCACCTTCTGACCAAGACTCTAAATAAGCCCTTGCAACCATATTTCCTCCTTTATTCTTTTTTCATGGACATGTACTTAGATTTAGTTGTAGACAAAGCAACGATATCTTGTAACGTTGGCTTCTAACTGATAGCACATCCGAATAAATTGAATATGTACCACATATGTGACCTGCGCATCAACAAGTCACCACCATAATCAGAGTCAAAATATCCCACTAGTATCTTGTAATGTGACTTCTAACTGATGGCACATCTAGCATATCTGTGACCTGCGCACCAACAAGTCACCACCATAATTAGGTCAACATATCCCACCAAGTCACTCTTCGCATTTGCTCCATACACTAAGCAAACATCTGTCATTCCCTTTAAGTATCGCACGATCCACTTTACAGCTTCCCAATGAGTCTTCCATAGATTACTCATAAACTTGCTAACCACACTAACTGTATGAGCCAAATTAGGTCTTGTACAGACCATAACATACATGAAACTTCTAACAGCACTTGAGCATGGAACCCTTCTCATGTACTTCATTTCTTCATTAGTTGTGGGTATAATGTTTGGACCAAGTTTAAAGTGAGCCGCCAAAGAAGTTCCAACTGGATTGGACTTATCACAATTGAAGGATTAAAAAACTTTCTCAATGTACTTCTATTGAGAAATACACAACCACCCTGCTTTTGTATCTCTTAGCATCTCCATTCCAAGTATCTTCTTTGTTGGCCCCAAATCCTTCATTTTGAACTCATTCTTCAGGGTCACCTTAAATTCATTTATTCCAGCCATGTCTTTGGCTGCGATGAGCATATCAGCAACATATAGCAACATATATATGTAGGAATCTCGTGACAATTCCTTTGAGTAGACACAATTATCAAACTGGTTCAAAGCATAGCCATTCAAGATATGAATGAATCAAATCTCTTGTACCATTGTCTTGGAAACTGCTTCAAACCATATAGGGATGTCTTCAGCAAGCATACATGATCCTTTTTAGAATCAAGGAACCCTTCTGGCTTGGACATATGAATCTTCTCTTCTATGTTCCCATGAATAAATGTGGTTTTCGCATCAAGCTGTTCAAGCTCCAGTTCAAATGCACTCACCATGGCCAAGGAACCCGAATTGTCTTATGCTTTACGACCGTTGAGAATACCTCGTGATAATCAATTGCTTTTTTTTTAGAGAAAAGCCTTTTGCCACCAATTTTTTCCTTGAACCTAGCTGGTTCAACTTCTGGTATCCCTTCCTTCTTCTTAAAGATCCATTTGCATCCCACTAGCTTTACTCCCTTTGGTAATGGAATAAGATCCCATGTTTCATTCTTCTATAAAGATTTCATTTCTTCATTCATAGCCATCAACCAGTCATTTGCTTCTTTACTTGCAACAACCTCTTTATACGATTGAGGCTCCTTAGTGTCAATGTCTTTTATAGTTGCTAAAGCAAAAGCAATGGATTCAAGTTCACCTGAATTCACACATCCCACATATCTAACAGGTAGTTGAATGACCCTCTTTAATCTTCTCTTTGTTATATATTAAGACATATCGTCCATCCCGACATGAGCACCACTGGACGAAGATCCCATGGGTTGCTCTTGGGGTTTCATCTTGTCCAGGTTGTTTACTATCGCCTTGTTCTTTGTCACCCATCACAAATCTGTCTCGAGTTTGAGTTGTAAACTCCACCTTTAGGCTAGCACCCTAATCTTTGCTCCCTGCTTAACTTTTATCACCTCCTCCCTGGTTACCCATGGCAGATTCATCAAAGGTCACATATCTTCTCATGATAAATTTAGAAGTTCCTCCATCTTTAGTACACCACAGTCGATAACCTTTTACTCTTATCGCATATCCTGGAAATATGCACTTAATTTCCCTTGTCCTAAGTTTACCATCATTCACATGAGCATATACGAGGCACCCAAATATATGTAAACCAAAATAGTCAGAGGATTTCCCGGACCATACCTCTTGAGGAGTCATCAAGTCTATTATGTTGGATAAGGTGTCTAAGTCCATAACTACAATTGGTATATACTTGACTCGAGAGTAGCATGGTCCATTTGGGTTGCATTTCACAAAATAATTTGTGAGGATGAACTTTTTAGAAGAGGTTATTTATGATTTATTAATATATTATAAGTTCTAATATATTAATATGAAATCTTATTATTTAATTAGTATTGATCAAGAATTAATTTGGAATTAATTTAGTGATAAAAAGAGACTAATTAAATGTAAGGGGTTGATTTGGTAAGTCAATGATTCTTATAGTGTGGGCCTATGGCTATTTAGGTTGGGCTAAACCAACATGGTAGTCCATGGATAGCCCATAGAGGTTTAACCCATTGAGCCTAAGTAAGATGAACGGTCATGCACATTAGGGTTTACATGGATGTAACCCTAATCACTGCTACACTATATAAGAAGCCCTTAGTATATGAAATCGGTGACTAGTGATCTTTGGAAGAGCATATCTGACTTTTGTGTGAAAGTAATCCTCTCTCAAGTCCTCCATTGTTGGTGGTGTTGTGTAAAGCATTTGAGGCATCACATTTGGGTGCTAGGCTCTTAAAGGTGCAAGGAAACAAGCTACAAGAAAAAGTATGTCATCTAACTAGTTTTTTGTTATACAAGTACCCATGTTTTGCACGCTTGTTAGGATAATGCTTTGGAAAATAAAATTGCATGTATAATTAGAGAAAACATAGATCCAAAGCATTTAGGGTTGTATGTGCACCTTAAGGTTGTTAGAGTGCTCATAACCCATTAGTGGTATCAGAGCCTAAGATTGTTTTCTATTATAGTTGAAGTTTTCTTGGTTTTCAAAGTTGGAAAAATCGAATTTCTGCATTCTGACAGGTGAACTCGCCGAGTCCACTGGGTGACTTGCCGAGTCCACTCAGAAATGGACCAAATCGACGAGACCAATTCATGTACTCGCCGAGTTGGTAGTCCAGTGTGCATAATTTCGAGTTTTGGCTAGAAATTGGATTATGATCATTACCCCAAACTATTTTTTGAACCATGAAATTTGTTTTTTCATAAGGTAATGATCATGCTTGTCCAATTAAAAGATAATTGTCATAATTAAAGATTTATATTAGTTTATATGATTAGCCGAATTTCATGAAGATTGATGATAAGAATTATCTTGTGCTTATGAGTTTAACTAGATCATGTATGTATTATTTGATTTATGTGTTGATTAAATTAATGATCTTAATGGTTTTAATGGACTCCATAACTTGTCCTCAAGTTATGGAAAACAAAAAATCTTTTCTTTAAAAGTCATTAAACTCATAAGTTAAGGAAATGTAAAGTTCTGAATAGTGTCACAACTTGCCCTCATGTATTGGAATTTTTAAAGTCACACTTTTGAATACTTTAATTCCAAACCTTAGAATTTTAAAAGTTTAAAATTCAACCCTTATACTATTATAATATTATAAGTTTAATAATTATATATATATATATATATATATATATATATATATATATATATATATATGTATAAGACAAGTCATTTAGTAGGCCTCATTCCCGAAGTCGGTCTATAAGGTGGGGGGTATAAGGTTATTGCCTATAAAATGGTGGTTTAATGGGTGTCCACTCTCACCCACCGCTTCCTTGACTGGTGGAGGGTCATTAGCCGAATGGGTTGTAACACCATAAATTTTTCAAACCAAATTTTTTAATTTAAAACACATTTTTCACAGTAATAAATCTCAAAATATCACAATTTCAAATCATCAACTCTCTTAATCAAATATGTATATATAAAAGTCCAGGATCCTCTAAATCATGACTCAATCTCTGATGTGTGTATAATCAAGCCGGTGCCTTCCTGCGATCCTGATAAGAACCTAAAACACATAAAACATAACACGGTAAGCATGAAGCTTAGTGAGTTCTTTAAAATACCATGCACATAAAATTAGCCACTCGAGGCTATAGCTCTATAAGACACTCTAGTCAATGTGTGTCACTAGGACCCTCCAGTCCCACAACTCTGATGGACCCCCTGGTCCTCACTCTGTGGACCCTCCGGTCCTGACTCTGTAAACCCTGGGTAATACACAACATAAATCACAAAGAAATAATGCAGGATATCACAATACACAAGTAAGCACATAAGGCATCTCTATAACACAAAATACCACTCATGGTAGAATATAGTGAGAAGACTCACCTCAGATGATGAACAACCTCTATAAATGTTGTTGCTACACACCAGCCTCTAACTCTGTGCCAAACCCACAATTATCTCAATTAGGAACTAAGCCCAAAATCTCACTCATTAGGTCTAAAGGTAGCCCACTACCTAGCCCATCAATAATCTAAACCCATTGGGCTCACCAAGGCCCAATAATAAATGGGCTCTCCTAAGGGCAACTCTCGCATCTAGGGCAAGCCTAAAACAAGGCCCCAAAGCACATATATAATCCTCTGTTCCAAGAATCTATTGCCACAAGCCCTAACTCCAGGCCCAAAAGCCCACTGAGAGGTTACACGGGGCGTACCTCTCTTGGTACGCTCAACGTATTCCCGCATGCATGAACTGATCGGGGACACGAACCCAATACGCGAGGCGTACTAGATATTACGTTGCGCGTACGCTCAGTTTTGCTTAAGTCCACTCCCTTGGTCTTAACCCGTTAAGACCTTAGCTTATTTATCAGATCTGGACTCCCTAATATCTCTTACTCGATAAAGTCAACGACTTTAAGCCTTTGCATGTCTGATTTGGTCACAAACACATAAAACTGTTACTCCCTTAACTCAAAATGCTCACATCTCATGCATGGGTTGATGCTAACGTTCAAGACCTCATTTTTATGGATCCTCTCCACAAGAAACACTTAAAAGGAGGATTATTAAACTTAGGAGTGCAACAGCTCATAAAGCCTCAAGCTTTGGGATCAATAACCCTCAAATGGACCATATCATGCACAAAACAAAAGGATGGGAAAGCTTTGAGCTTTATACCTTCAAATGATGTTCCTTCCTGCGCAAAGCTCAGATCCAAAGCCCGGACCCCAACTCGATTCTCTTACGTGCTCCTTCTTCACTCCAAAAGCCCACAGGAACACTTCTCAGCTCACAATGGTCACACACAAGCTCAAGAACGAGGAGTAGGGTTTGAGAGGGTTTATTGACTGAGGATGGTGGCCAGGAATGAGGCCATCTCATTCTTTATATAGGGACACTCCTCTAAAATAGGGTTTTCCTTCTATGCCTAGTACGCCCAGCGTACTAAGTGGCTCCGCTTGAAGATCACATACATGAGTACGCTAAGCGTACACACACGTACGCCCAGCGTACTCTACTGCCACCTTTTCCAATTTAAGGACTTATCCTGCTATAACTTCAAGCTTCCATTGCCTCCTTGCTATAACTTCATTTCCAATGAATCTCATATCCTCAGACAGGTGTCATGATGCTCTACGCTTCCAGTTTCTCGTCGGAACCCCAAGACTTCCTCATGCTCGTGTTGCAACCCACAAACCCTAATTCTCGGATGATCTGAAACAGGATGTTACAATTCTCCCCCACTTGAATTAGATCGAGCCCAAAAGCCTGAGATGCACCACCGAAGGTCCTCAAATCATACAACAATCAATTCCAAAGACACTCGATCCCAACAGGGACTCCCGACCCGAAAAGAACAAACCCAACTGCTGTTGTGATACTCGATATAACTCTATAGCACTTGAAAACTATATCGGTCTATTTCCCTACTAGACCACCCTTGCAATTCACCATCCTGCTAATCTCCTACCGACTAACAGACTCTAAGAACATTCTTCAAATTTCAATTCTCTAATCGATCTCGATCCAAACTCAATAGGAACGGAAAGGTCATAATCTCCCCCTCCCTCCAGGACCCACTACATGAACAACTGTCAGAATTCATCGGAGATGATGAACCCGAAAACTCTGACTCCGAATACAAGAGAAAGATCATGCTCGCTTGGAAATCTCCTCTGACCTTTATAGACACAAGCCCTAGCTCTCTCTCAAACATTCCCTTCAACACTGAGCACCAGGTGAGCTCTTGACCCAATAGATGAACCTCCAAGATTACTAATCTCATAACAAGAAGGTCTCACTTACTTCCCTCTTAAAGTAACTATCTCGGCTCACCATGACACGCAAGTCACGAATTTCGCTTTATCCCAAGCGAATACTACAACTCGTTTGAAATTGCTTCACCTTTGACCTCTGTCGTCCACCATCTACTGACTCCACGCGTCTCGCGGTTCCTCCCATACTGACAAAACTGAATTACTCTGGTCTAGGATATCTGGTGGAGCAAAATACTTCTCAAAATGAACCCATCTACGAATCCGAAACCTCATCTCGTCTACTCAACACACGAACGAATCCAGACTCAAACTCGAGAGTCTAATTCAACAGCAGAATTGGAACCACTCAATTCCAATCTGGTACTCCACTCATGACCCACGATTCGCAAATTTAAGCACACACCATCTCCCCAATTCCTTCCTATTACGATAATCCCTTCTCAACCTGGGATATAACAATTCTTGACCGACACGGAGACCCCAGTCTCACCCCTGGTTCGACGTTCAAGTTCCCAAAGACTCAAGTGATAAGGTTGCACAAGCCTAAGGGATCCTCTACGTCATACTCAGACTAGTGAATATTATAGCTCCTAGCGGGATAATATTCTCCCTAAATGATTGTTCAGTGCCACGGTCTCCCCCGTAGTCTTGCGACACTCTCTCACTGACTCGAGTATTCTACAGCTCCCCGCAGTATCGTAAAACTCTCTCTTTAACCGGTGAATACTACGGCCCCTGTGGTATCACAACATTCCCTTGCTGACTAGTGAATACCACGACTCCCCGTTGTATCACGATACCCTTTGTCCAACTCACATATATTGCAGCTCTCCGCAGTCACACGATACCCTTTCCCTCACTGACTCATGGATGTTATGGCTCCCCGTAGTCTTACAACCCTCTCTTACTCACTCACTCGTCATGGGCTCACTCCATGATTTTTCCCCAGATAATCCTAAGTGTTTACCCCCACTTGGATCCACTCGATCTCTTATCACCCCATAATCTCATCATCAAGTTATCAATACAATGATTTCACTAACTCATGCTCCACAACCCAACATAGGTAAGTACACACACCCTCTCAGTTCATGCACCACCACTCCTGATGTAAGTTCTCATCGGCAAGGCATTTTTCTCGCTACAAATACACCCTTAGACAGTCCCAATTCGACGACAATTAACTGATGGGTTCCCACTGTAACAATAAAATCGCTCGGGTACTTCGGTACACTATCACAACATCTGACGATGTCTTGCCTCAACCATTGATCCTCCACTTACGCAAATTGAAAACTCAAAATATTCTCATCTCACAAATTGACACACGAAAGAAATCGTCAACGACCGAAAACATGCTGACGAAAATCTAAAGCTTCATCCTCTACTGATCGCCGACTCTACAATTGGTTGACAAATCAACTGCTGCCCCTCCTGGAGTATAAATCACAATCTATACCGATACTGACAATCTCATTAATTGCACCCGAAAATCAGTAACCCAACTGCCTCGAATTCAATATTTGCAAACCTTGCACCTCGCTTCATCCACCAATAACCCCGATTTCTTGTGTCTGCACCGCAGATCTCCACAACCAGCTCTTTAATAGCACCTGAACAAATCTATGATCCTCTTCATAAAATACTCAGTCCTCCCCCACTCAGGATTCGACTCAGCACCCATTGGCATACCCATAATCTGCTCCACAGACTGTTTCATCGGTTTCATCACACTCAACCCTTAGAAAGTACTACGTAATCAGATCACTAATCTTCTCGACGGAACTCCAGCAACTCCAAATATCCCATAACTCAAACAAAAATCTCAGAATCCTCTAGACGTGACTGCCTCAAGTCATCTCGAAGGCTCAGACTATCACACCGTAGGATACCCCAACTGTCCCAAAATAATCCTGACTCTCGTTACGGAATTAATGCACTATCACGCACCTCGTCTCCGACTCCTCGACCATCCTCCCAACACGGTAGACATCATCAAAGCATGAGACCTTACTCTCACGACCGATACACGACATAACGATTAGGGCCACTGCCCTAGCATACTCCTCTTAATCACTTGGAACTGCTGCTAAAAACATGCATGACTGGACTAAGGCATTTCTTTGTCCTCATCTCAGTCTCCACCAATACTTCTCTTGTGGCATAAGGAATACCTCGCAGCAATCATACTGCCCAAATACTATGCTGAAAAGGTTGCAACCTTATGCTACTCCATGGGGTTGACCTCAAACTTTGAAACCAAATGCTTAATATCTTGTTTTGTTTCTCACAGGAAATAGGAACAGCGCAACTCTTGTCACATGAAGTGACATCTCACTATTAGTCGATTGCTCAACTCAGGCATCAATTCTCCATAAAATCTCGTCTCTGTTCATCCCTCTGCCTTGCAACTCCTACTGGCATCTCATCACTAAATCTCTCGAAACTAACTCGATTCCTCCTCCCGGTATGGTCCATTAAAACTCGCTCATCATGGCCCTCTAGCCCCACACTCTATCACATCTGATTTCAGCATGATTAATCTCAACGGAAATAATTGGCGAACCAGAAACACTAACCGTCACGAATCATGGTACTCGAACCATGTGATCACCTCTCAATCTGCTACTGAAAACCTCTCGTATGCTCCTTGTATCAAGTATAGGTCCTCTGCTTTCAGTAATACGGGCCCATACTACCTGCCACATCTACCCATACTTTCCACATGGTCCATCCCAGAGTTCCTAAGTAGCTGCTCAACCTTCTCGATCACCATTCCCGTTAAACCTGGTGACTCCCCAACGAATACTCTCCTCTATCAGAGTCCTCAACTTACTAAGGTCACACCCTTGGTTCTTCCTAGATTCTCTCACTTTTTTCCCATTAGCTGTTGAAGAACTCCTTATGACGCCAGCCATCTACCTCCTGAATATCGTCATATTTACTTGTTAGCAGACTCCCATCATCAAGAGTTCCACGAAGCATGAAGCAAGTAGCATTCGGGCATCGAGTAACCTCTACTAACACGTAAAACCACTCTAGGTTACAACTCCACTTGCTCTACTCACTCAAGAGATATCACCGAACTCAAGCAACTCTACCCCTCATATGTATCTAACTACTCTCTCAGTAGGCTCCTCCAAGGCTCATCTAGGTATCTCCCCTAGATTAATCCTCTACTCAGCTCTCTCTCTGTCTAGGTGACTCCTGCTAGATACTCTTACTCAACACATACTCAAAAGCACATCACAGATAACAACAACTCCTAGGCTAGGTTATCACAAATCAGGCCACTCTAGTCCTAAAATGTGAAATACCTAGACTATCCTCTAGCATGCATAATATCACAAAAATATCTCATAACACAAAAGTAAGGGTATTTTGGGAAATCACCGTTCAGGCTCTGGCTGATTATACACACTGCTCCTTCTCGTTTTTCTCTTAGAAACTCTTTCTTGTTTTAGAAACCATTTCCTTTGAAAATTTCTCTCAAATCCTCGGTTTGAGTTTAGATTTACCCGAAGCAGCATCCGAATCCCTCAAACCAAGGCTCTGATACCAACTTGTAACACCGTAAATTTTGAAACAAAAATTTTCAATTTAAAACACATTTTTCACAGTAATAAATCTCAAAATATCACAATGTCAAATCATCAACTCTCTTAATAAAATATGTATATATAAAACTCCAGGATCCTCTAAATCATTACTCAATCTCTGATGTGTGTAGAATCGAGCCGATGCATTCCTGCGATCCTGATAAGAACCTGAATCACATAACACATAACATGGTAAGAACGAAGCTTAGTGAGTTCCCCCAAATACCATGCACATATAATTAGCCACTCGAGGCTATAGCTCTGTGAGACCCTCTGGTCAATGTGTTTCAGTGGGACCCTCCAGTCCCACAACTCTGATGGACCCCCTGGTCCTAACTCTGTGGTCCCTCCGGTCCTGACTCTGTAAACTCTCATAATACACAACATAAATCACAAAGAAATAATATAGGATATCACGATACACAAATAACCACTTAAGACATCTCTATCACACAAAATACCACTCATGGTAGAGTATAGAGAGAAGACTCACCTCGGCTGATGAACAACCTCTATAAATGTTGGTGCTACACACCGTCCTCTAACTCTGTGCCAAACCCACAATTATCTCAATTAGGAGCTAATCCTAAACTCTCACTCATTAGGTCTAAAGGTAGCCCACTACCCAACCCATCAATAACCTAAACCCATTGGGCTAACCAAGGCCCAATAAAAAATGGGCTCTCCCGAGGCCCAACTCTCACATCTAACGGCAAGCCCAAAACAAGTCTCCAAAGCACATATATAATCCTCTGGTCCAAGACTCTATTGAAAAAAACCCTAACTCCAGGCCCAACACTCGAGGCCCAAAAGCCCACATAGAGGTTATGTGGGGCGTACCACTCTTGGTATGCTCGACGTACTCGCGAATGCAAGAACTGACCGGGGATACTAACCCAGTACATGAGGCGTATTGGATCTTACGTTGGGCGTACACTCAGTTTTGCTTAAGTCCACTCCCTTGGTCTTAACCCGTTAAGACCTTTGCTCAATTATCATATTTGGACTCCCTAATATCTCTTACTCCATAAAGTCAATGGCATTAAGCCTTTGCATGGCTGATTTCACAAACACATAAAACTCTTACTCTCTTTACTCAAAATGCTCATATCTCATGCATGGGTTGATTCTCATGTTCAAGACCTTATTTTTATGGATCCTCTCCACAAGAAACACTTAAAAGGACGATTATTAAACTCAGGAGTGCAACAACTCATAAAGCCTCAAGCTTTTGGATCAAAAACCCTAAAATGGACCATATCATGCACAAAACAAAAGGATGGGAAAGCTTTAAGCTTTATACCTTCAAATGACGCTCCTTCCTCAGCAAAGCTCAGATCCAAAGCCTGGACCCCAACTCCATTCTCTTCCGTGCTCCTTCTTCACTCTAAAAAGCCCACAAGAACACTTATAAGCTCACAATGTTCACACACAAGCTCAAGAACGAGGATTGGGGTTTTAGAGGGTTTATTGACTGAGGATGGCGGCTAGGAATGAGGCCATCTCATTCTTTTTATAGGGACACTCCTCTAAAATAGGGTTTTCCTTTTGTGCCTAGTACTCCCAGCGTACTAGGTGGCTCCGCTTGAAGATCACACACATGAGTATGCTGAGCGTACACACACGTACGCCCAATGCATTCTACTGCCACCATTTCCAATTTAAGGAATTATCCTACCATAACTTCAAGCTTCCATTGCCTCCTTCCGTTAACTCTGTTCCCAATGAATCTCGTATCCTCGGATAGGTGTCATGATGCTCTATGCTTCCAGCAACTCGTCGCAACCCCAAGACTTCCTCATACCCGTGTTGCAGCCCACAAACCCTAATTCTTGGACGATCCGAAACAGGATGTTACACCGGTAGGATAAGACATTAATTCTTGTTAAAACTGTAATGAAAATTATAAAGTAACTAAATGTTTTATTAAATTCCCAATCTTAGTTACTTTAGGAAAATGTGAAATTGATGCTAATCCATGAAATTGCACTTTGCACCTTGCAAAGTCGTTAATGGAGCGTGTGTGGTTAACCAACACATTAACTTGGACTAGCAAGTGTGGCAAAGGGTAGCTTGATGTTTTTCATAGATCGGTGGAGTGTGTTTGGTTAACTGGCACATCGATTAGGTGATAAATGACATCGAGTGTACCAAGTTAATTTGCATGGTTATTCACACCTTGTTTGTGATCCTCGGTATCCAGTCCTAAACCTGAAGGGCATAATCGAGATTTAAACATGCCATTGAAAAGTTCTATGAATCTCAAAGGAATTTAGGAATTTCAATCCAATTAAAACTTAATAATCTATTTTGTTTTTTATGGTGGAAATTGGTAAATCATCATTTACCTACCTTCAAATATTTTGCAAGTTGGATTAAGGCATCCCTCTTCCAAATTGTAAAATATTGTGTTGGTTCCTAACCTTAATATTACATTTGGGTGTTATATTAAGGACTTTTATCTAATCTAAACTTTGTCTTTCTTTCTTCTCAGATGTATTCCAACACTGCTTCTGGCTCAAACCCTACTAGCTCCTTCTCTCTCATAAACTTGTGTGGGAGAGTCATCTTCGATGGTTCCAACTTCAAGACTGGATTAGGAGCATCATGATGGTCACTCGCTATGAGGACAAGTAATATGTCCTAGACAAGGAGCTTAAGGAAATCGATGAGTCTTATACTACTCCTAAGGAGATCGCTGAGTTTAGGACGCATGAGAAGGATCCCACCAAGGTGTCTTGTATCATGTTGGCCACCATGACAGCCGAACTCCAAAAGTCCTATGAGGACTTCTACCATTTTGAGATGCACCAGGACCTAATGGAAAGATACCATCAGAGTGCACGTCAAGAGAGGTATGCAATTATCTCTTCCATGATAACAACTAAGATGAAGGATGGTGAACCCATCACGACCCACTTGCAGAAAATGCAAAGGTTTGTGGACCATTTACTAAAATTGATGTTCGATGAGGAGCTAACTATAGATATCATTCTACACTCCTTACCTCCATGTTATGATCAATTCCACATGAGCTATCATATGAACAAGGAGGAGGTCACACTTAGTAAACTTCAAGGGCTTTTGAGGACTGCTGAAAGTAGTCTCAAAGGTAAATCGGTTGTTACTTCTCCTACCACCGCCCCTGCTCTGGCAATTGGACAATGTAAGGGGAAGAATAGGAATGCTCCCTCTAAGAGCCGCAAGGGAAAGTCTCTTGATGGATCCTCTTCAAGTGGGATCAAGGCTGGTTCTACTGCTCCCTCTACCATTCCTAAGGAAGCAGAGTGTTTCTATTGTCATGAGAAAGGGCACTGGAAGCGAAGCTACACCAAGTACATGCAGGATATTAAAGATAGGAGGGTTAAGGCCACCCATGCAGGTATTTATACTATTCAATCTAATAAGTCATCACATTCTTGTTCTTGGGTCCTTGATACAGGTTGTGGATTTCACATGTGTTATAATATGCAGGACCTAAAAAGAAGTAAGGATGTGGAGTACGGGAAGATAAACTTCATCATGGGGAATATGAAGGTTTCACCTGTCACCAAGATTGGAGTTTACTCTTTATTGCTTAGTAGTGGGTTATAGTTAGATTTGAATAATTGTTGCTGCTCGTCTGAAATGGCAAGAAATATTATTTCGTTTCATGGTTTGTACAAACAAGGTTTTAGTTTTTCATTTGATAATGAAATTAGTGCTTTTAATGCTTTTTATAATGGAGTTTTTTATTTTAAGACATTACATTCTAATGGTGTATATGAAACTGTGATGGTTGTAGACAACTTAGGAAATAATTTGTTGCACATTGATTCTTCCAACGAGTTAGAGAAAGCATACTTGTGGCATTGTCGTCTTGGACATGTCAGCAAGAAGCGCGTAGGCCAACTCCAAAAGGCTGGTGTTTTGGAGTCATTCGACTTAAGGTCGGATGAAACTTGCAAATCTTCCTTACTTAGAAAGATGACAAAGTTACCCTTCACTTGTACTTGTGAAAAGGGTGAAGGTATGTTGGATCTCATACACACCGATGTGTGTGGGCCCTTCAGAACCGCCACAAGGGATGCTAATCGCTTCTATATGACTTTTACTGATGATTACAGTAGATATGGATATGTATACTTTTTCAAACATAAGTAACAAACCTTTGAGAAATTCAAAGAGTTTAAACAAGAAGTGGAGAATCAGCTAGGAAGGAAGATAAAGATGCTCTGATCCGATCGGGGTGGTGAGTATGTTAGTATCGAGTTCCTAGACTATCTTAAGGAATGTGGGATTGTTTCACAATTGAAGCCACCTAGGTCACCACAGCTTAATGGTATGGCAGAGAGGCACAATCGAACCTTGTTGGACATGGTTCGTTCCATGATGAGTCGAGCTTCGTTACTTTCTCATTCTAGGGGTATATCTTAGAGACTTCCGCCTATATCCTTATTCTAGTCCCAACTAAGAAGGTTGCCAAAACACCTCACGAGATGTGGACAGGGAAGGTTCCCTCGTTAGCACACATAAGGGTTTGGGTTTGCGAGGCTTTCGTGATACGCGAGACTCACGACAACCTCAAAGCTCGAAGTGAACCGTGTACTTTCATCAGCTACCCATAGAAATCCTTTGGTTATCTCTTCTACACACCGAGTGACAATGTGGTCTTTGTTTCGAAGAGAGGAGTCTTTCGTGAGAGAGAGCTTATAGGCCAAGGAGACAGTAGGAGGAAAATTGACCTTGAAGAGCTTCATGAGTCAAACGGTGAAGGAACCTCAAACACTAGCGATCAACCTTGGGAGGAAACTCCTGTTTAGCCAATTGACGAGTCTGTACCTCTGAGGTGTTCCATATAACATCTGAAGTTGATACATTTATAAGTGATAGCACACTGATAAATTCGGATGAACCTAGCAACTACAAGGAAGCCATGGCAGGCCCCGAGTCTACTAAATAGAAAGAGGTGATGGACATCGAGATTCAGTCCATGTATGACAATCAAGTTTGGAACTTGGTTGACAATGTATTGGGTCGTAAGACAGTGGGGTGTAAATGGATCTTCAAGAAGAATACCGACATGGATAGGAAAGTACACACTTACAAGTCGCGACTAGTTGCAAAGGGCTTTACTCAAACTCTAGGAGTTGACTATAATGAGACCTCCTCGCCAGTAGCGAAGATTAAGTATATTAGGGTTATGCTAGCCATAACTTCATTTCATGATTATGAAATATGACAGATAGATGTCAAAACTGCTTTCCTTAATGAAAGTTGGCTGAGGATGTTTACATGAGTCAGCCGGAGGGTTTTGTCGATGCCAAATACCCTAGTAGAGTGTGTAAGCTTGATAAATCCATTTATGGATTGAAACAAGCATCTCACAGATGGAATCTTTGTTTCGATGAGAAAGTCAAAGAGTTTGGGTTTTCGAGAAGCGAGGATGAGTCTTGTGTATAAGTCAAAGCTATTGGGAGTGAAGTTAGCTTTCTGGTGTTGTGTATGGATGACATACTGGTTTGGGAAGTGTTTCGCTATGAAGGACCTCGGAGAAGCTGCCTATATTCTTGGGATAGGGATATTAAGAGACATGAGTAAGAGACTAATTGGACTTAGTCAAAGTACCTACTTGGAAAAGGTGTTGAAAAGATTCAACATGATGGTTTCCATGAATGGTGACTTACCGATCCAGGGCAATGCCAAACTGAGTAAAACTCAAACTCCGAGTACAGAGGCTGAGATAGTTGAGATGAGTCGAATACCATATGCTTCCGCTATTGGCTCGATCATGTATGCTATAACTTATGCTCGCCCTGATGTGGCCTTTGCTTTGAGCATGGTCAGCAGATATCATGGGAATCCTGGCAAGGCTCACTGGACTGCCATAAAGAACTTTCTCAAGTACCTGCGGAGGACTAAGGGTTGTGTCCTTACTCTCGGTGGGAGTGATGACTTGAGATTGGTGGGGTATAGTGACATCAGATTTCAGACCGGTAGAGATAATTTCCGATCTTATTCGAGCGGGGTATTTAACCTGAATGGAGGAGCAATAACTTGGAAAAGTTCCAAGCAGGAGATAGTAGCTGATTCAGCGTGTGAATCAGAGTACATAGTAGCAAGCGAGGCGGAGAAGGAGGAAATATGGCTGAAGAACTTCATCGGAGACCTTGGAGTTGTACCGGCTATAAAGGAGCATATGGAGATTTTCTGTGACATCGAGAGTGCAGTTGCCTTAGCTAAGGGATCAAGGCAGATCCAGGCACATCGGCATAAAATATCACTTCATAAGACATCGGATAGAAGAAGGACTCCTCGTAGCAAAGAGGGTATCGTTTGAGGAGAACCCAGCAGATCCTCTCACGAAGGGACTGAGTAAGGTTAAGCATTGACAGCATGCATGGCGCATCAGGCTGAAGGGTGATATTAGTTTTAATGATTAGATAGTTTTGAAACTTGTAATAGTTGAAATGTAATTGAAATTTGATGATTAAATAAAATGTGTTTTTTATTTATAGGTAATGTTACTATCTTGTGTTAATCATTTACTATTGTTACACTTTGCATGTTTTGACTTCTAGAATAATTATATTATTCATACTGTCCACAGTCGATCATACTTTGGAAGTAGGTATTGAGGCAAGACTGTCGTGATTTTGGCTTGTAGATTGTTTGAAGTATATTAGACATAGCAAAGGATTGCTACAACATTCATGAGTGCTCATAAGGTCTGAGTATTGGATTAATCCCACTCTCAGTTGTATCACATCATGGAATTTATCTCGAGTGATTGTGAGACGATAATATCATATAAGTGTTCAAACCAAGAGATATGAGTTTTGACTATGAGTTGGTTGTACATTGATAGTACGAAACTACATCAGTAACTTGATGCCATAAAATGTGTTGTTGTGTACAATTTAACAAGTAGTTAGTACAAGCATATGAGTCGAAATTTATTTGTTCCTTTTAGTCCTTAGAGGATTAAAACAGATATATTGGACCCCTCAATTATTTTGTTTTGACTTATGTGTCGGGCCCGGTCAGAACTCAATTGATGTGTTCGATTAAGTTCTATGTCAAACAAATCGGAAATTGAGAAACAAACTACTGGACAATAAGTATGATGTTGTTCCATGTATTTGTCCGACTAATATCTTGTAGAATAGAGGATTATATGATCACTTATCTAAAATGGCGCATCATAGTTCGACAAAGGCTTTTAAGAGCTACGATTGTTATTCGATGTTTTAGGTCATACTTGCGGTTATAGTTATTAGCCTTATCCAAGTGGGAGACTGTTGGCTAAGGTGTCTAAGTCCATAACTATAATTGGTATATACTTGACCCGAGAGTACTATGGTCCATTTGGGTTTCATTTCACTAGAACAGTTTGTAAGGATGGACTTTTGAGAAGAGGTTATTTATGATTTATTAATATATTATAAGTTCTAATATGTTAATATGAAATCATATTATTTAATTAGTATTGATCAACAATTAATTTGGAATCAATTTAGTGATCAAAAGAAACTAATTAAATGTAAGGGGTTGATTTGGTAACTCAATGATTCTTATAAACCAACATGGTAGTCCATGGATAGTCCATGGAGGTTTAACCCATGGAGCCTAAGTAAGATGAAAGGTCATGCACATTAGGGTTTACATGGATGTAACCCTAATCCTTGCCACACTATATAAGAAGCCCCTTAGCACATGAAATCAGCGACTACGGATCTTTGGAAGAGCATTGTCGACTTTTGTGTGCAAGTGATCCTTTCTCAGGTGCTCCAATGTTGGTGGTGTTGTGTGAAGCATTTGAGGCATCACATTTAGGGTGCTAGGCTCTTAAAGGTCCAAGGAAATAAGCTACAAAAAAAGGTATGTCATCTAACTAGTTTTTTGTTATACAAGTACCCATGTTTTGCATGCTAGTTAGGATAATGGTTTGGAAAGTCAAATTGCGTCTATAATTAGAGAAAACATAGATCCAAAGCATTTAGGGTTGTATATCAACCTTAAGGTTGTTAGAGTGGTTATAACCCATCATATTCCAGTTGATGGTGATCTATTCACCAGATAGAAACTAGTGTTAAATGCTTCCGCCTAAAATAGCTTGGATAAGTTAGCAAATATTTGCATGCACATTGCACGTTGCATGAGAGTTTGGTTCATCTGTTTGGCCACTCTATTTTTCTGTGGTGTGTGTCGGACAGTGCGGTGCTTCAATATACCTTCTGCCTTGCAAAAATTGAGCATTGCAGAACTCCAACCCATTGTTAGTCCTCAGAGTCTTGAGCTGATTTCCAGTCCTTTTCTCAACCATGATTTTCCACTCCTTAAACTTCCAAAACACCTCATATTTGGTCTTTAGAAAGTACAACCAAGCCTTCCTTGAATAGTCATCAATGAGCATCACAATGTATGAGCATACTCCTTGAGACTTCACTAGTGCAGGACCCTATAGATCTGAGCGCACATACTCTAGGATTTCCTTGCTTGTTTGTTGACCGCTACCGAACTTCACTTTGTGATGCTTCCCCTTAAAACAAGCTTTACAAAACTTTATCTTTCCAGTAGCCTCTCCACCAAGCAGTCCTTGTTTTTTTAAAACTGACATGCCCTTGTCACTCATGTGCCCCAACCTATGATGCCACAACTTCATCTTGTCATCACCTTCATTCAAGGAGTAGGAGATAGCCACCATTCCCATAACCGTATTGCCTTATAAGATAGATCCCTCCATGACTCATCCTCCCTTTCATTATAACCAGAGAACCTTTGGTCACTTTAACCCAATCACATTCACCAGCGTTCCTCATCCCATTTTAAGCCAATGTGCCAAGATAAATTAGATTCTTCTGAATTTCTGGAACGTACCAGGAATCTAATTTCTTAAACATTCCATCATGCATCTTTATGTGCACTGTGCCACTACCTTTGATACTATTTACCCAATCATAACCCGTCTTCACTATGCCAACGCACTAATTAAAGGATTCGAACCAGTCACAATCATATGTCATGTGATAGGATGCTCTAGAATCCAAGATCCAAGCATCAACAGAACTTGATGTACTCACAGTTATTACATCACCATCGTCCCCTTCATCAGAAATTTCATGAACCAGAGCAATAATGTTATTATTGCTTGATTCAGTCTTGGCCTCCCATTCTACAGTAATGGATAATTTTGATTGAAGTGTACCTTCTCCATACAATTATAACACTTGGAATTTTATGAAGCTTTAGACTTCGACTTAGAAAATGATCTGCATCTGTTTCCCCCCTTTCCTCTATTCATTCATTCCTCTCCCTGCAAAAAAAAATCGGAACTGGACACCTCCTCTCCAACTGAGACTTTTCTTTTCAGTTCCTTGGACGTCAGAGAGTCCTTCACATCATTCAAAGTGATCGTTTTCCAACCATAAAGCATGGTATCAACAAAATTCTCATATAAGTTTGGAAGAGAACAAAAGAGAATGAGCACCTGATCTTCATCTTTAATCTTCACTTCAAAACCTTTTAGATTCAAGATGATGCGATTGAAGTTATCTAGATGATCTTTCACTTGGGTACTTTCAGACATTCTGAGAGTGTACAACATTTTCTTTGGATACCACGTGTTTATTAGAGAGTTGTTTTAGTACTTGTCACAAAGTTTATCCCAGAGCCTGGAAGCAGTTGTTTGATCCAGGACCTCCGTAAATACTTCATCTATTAATCTCAATAGAATGGCACTATGTGCCTTCGTTAGAATGTCTACCTTCTTATCAGCCACCATGTCCTTTGGCAGTTTTTCCTCACCTTCCAATGTCGCCGTACATCCTTGTTGAAGTAGAAAAGCCCTCATCTTCACTTTCCACAAAGTTAAGTCATTTAAAGCATTGAACTTCTCTAAATCAAACTTGTGAGTAGACATCTTCAATCATAGGAATACAAACCACAGCTCTAATACCACTTGTTAGGAAGTAAAGCGGATAACTAGCAAAATTATAAGCACACAAAGACACAATATTTACATGGTTCGGTCAAGGTGACCTACGTCCACGGGCAGGAGGGGCATGTTATTTTAATTCAGAACTCTCAACAGAGGTTAGAAGTAGAATGTATACCTTCTTATCAGCCACCATATCATTTGGCACTATTGCCTCTCCTGCTAATGCCGCCGCACATCCTTGTTGAACCAGAAGATCCCTCATCTTCACCTTCCAAAAAGGGAAGTCATTTGAACCATTGAACTTCTCCAAATCAAACTTGTGAATCTACATCTTTAATAACAGGAATACAAATCAATAGCTCTGATACCACTTGTTAGGAAGTAAAGCCGATAACTAGCAAAACTATAAGAACACAAAGATACAATATTTACGTGGTTCGGTCATGGTGACCTATGCCCACAGGAAGGAGGGGTGTATTCTTTTATTTCATAGATCTCAAGCAGAGGTTAGAGGTACAATTTCACAGAGATTCGCATATCACTATAGAATTCAAGATACAAAATGACCTAACATACATCCTTATTTATAGTTGAGGGATTAGACTTAAAAACCTAATAGGCTAAGCCCATTGGCCCATAGGCCCATGAATGGAGGCAACCAATCATATTCTTCTATGCAACATCTTTTTGAGCATTCATGAGCATCATATATGAATTCATAACATACTTGGCTCATCAAGGACCAAGATGGTATAACTTGCACCATGATGGCGCAACAAGTGTATGGATGGTGCAACAGGCTTCAAGTGTGGCACAAGAATATCAAGACTGAAGCAACAACACCACCTTAGTGTAGAAGGAACATACGTGGCATAACAACACCATACATGGTGCAAGAGCATACATCATGGCTCAACAGGAGTACCCTATGGTGTAATAGGGATCCACATGGCGCAAGAGGAACTCCTCATGACGCAAGAGGGAGTGTAATCGCGTAACAACGAATTCCCTTGGTATAACAACATCCTTCTTGGCCCATCCCTTCAACAAATGGCGCAACGAGGTTCCATTTTAACCCCATATCACTCCCAAGTGATCCAAACCTCTTCTAGTGCTCCAAACCCCCTTCTGCACAATTTGTTCCTTTGGAACGTGATCCGTTCCATATCATGTGATCCATTCCTATCTTAGATGATCTTTTCGTTTGTCATATGCTCCATGAATACGATCCAAATGCTCGAGTCACATTTAACATATCTCTCACTCGCTCACTCACTCACTCGCTCTCTCTCTCTCTCTCTTTATATATATATATATATATATATATATATATATATATATATATATATATATGCTCGGTTCACTTGAAATTTTAAAAAAAAAATACAGATCTTGAGATTCAACCCCAGCCACATATTTCTCATTTACTACTCTAAAGCTACAACGTACCCGCAGTACTGACGTATGCCTAACCATAAATGATATTATGGAAGAGAGGTATATATATATATATATATATATATATATATATATATATATATATATATATATGTATATATAGACAAATAGACACACACACTCACATATGTATATAATATATATATATATATATATATATATATATATATATATATATATATATATATATATATATAATCATAAATGATTATACATATATGTTTTTTCACATATTAAGTAATCATATATCATTATGATAGTTGGTGCCAGAGTAGGTGGCGGTGGTATATGTAACGAAGGTGGTAGTGGTGGGGTCGGTTGGTGGCAAGGGTGCTGGTAGTGGTGGCGGCGGTGACAGTTGTGGTTGTGGGGAAGGTGGTCGCGGAAAAAGTAACAGGCGACGCTGAATAATCATTTATGATTATGATTCTCCTACCGTGCCATTAAGCCGGAGTGCTAAATCGGCAAATGGGAAATATGTGGTAGAGGTTGTTTCCAAAGATCTTTATAATTTTTTTGGAATCTATATGGACCATATATATATATATATATATATATATATATATATATATATATATATATATATATATATATATATATGTTGTGCAAACTAAAAAAGTATAAGAACTTGCGAACCAAGCAACTAGTGGTTGAAAATTATGCATCAACAGTCATATGAACTGCGATCACAGAATAGCTTGCATGTATATATATATGAATCATCAGTCAGATTGACTGCGGACGCATATATGCATACATGCATCAACAGTCATATGGATATATATATATATATATATATATATATATATATATATATATATATGTATATATATATACATATATATATATATATATATATATATATATATATATATATATATGAACATTTTTTGAAAAAAAAACATCAAATCATTTTTTAAGCCTATATATGGCTTAGATGTTGCATTTTATTAATATTGGTGGTTTTGGTGTTGAAAAATGATGTGTTGATTATGAGTTCTCAAGTTGTCACAAATCTTTTGGTTCTCGAAAGAACTTGCATATATATATATATATATATATATATATATATATATATATATATATATATATATATATATATATATATATATGTTTTTATGTTATAGCAAGTGAGATTTAATTATAACACAATTTATGAAGAACATAAGAAGATGAGTAATCCGGTGATTTACTAGAAAGTGAGAAAATATTACAATGAAGAACACAATGGTTGAGAAAGATAACTCTCATATTTTCTCTAACTAGACAAATATACTACATTTTGGTGCATACAATAAAATGTCCACTAACTATTGTTTTATAGCGAGATGTACCTTACAAATAGTAAATGGAATATAATAACCTAACTATCACTTGTAATTTGTAGAGCATTTCCATGCTTCATGTAACTCTCCCTAAATGCTCGCAATTAATGAGGGATACAAATATAGTGATAAAAGGAAAAAATAATTAGTAACCAACTAGAAAGTGTAGTACAAAAATAAAACATATTGAGAACTAAATGCTTAAATGTCTCTGAAACTCGAAAGTGTATGTGATGTCTATAATTGGGCAATGAAATATGTGTAGTCAAAGTCTTCTAAGCGTTGATAGTCAAGCAACTTCGGTGTTGAAGACTGAGATTCTATTCTACAAATATGATCAGTGAACCAAGCTGTCACACCCCCAAACCCGAACGGCGGAAACGTTCGGGGGCGGAGGACATCATGTACATTATCATATCAATGCATAATAGTAAACAAGCAACAACATCATCCATTTCATTAATACTATAATTCAATATAAGTGTGTTCTGTGTATAGTTTGAAAGACACCAAAATATGAATCAAAATAAAAAGACGAGTCTCAAATGTGCTCCATCTTCTCAAAACCTGGTCATCGGTACATGTCTACTGGTGATTTGAGAATACAAGTTATTTTCAAAGAGTTGATCATCATTTAAGCTGGTGAGTTCATTAGTAATTTAGTGTCAATTGTTGTATAAGTTTGATGAAAGTGTTTGAACATGTTTGTAAGTGCTTATTGTAAACGTTTGTAAGTATTTGTTGTAAGTGTTTGATGTAGATTTTGATGTACATGTTTGAATCTCCTAGAAAATCATATATTTTCTACTTATAATGAAATGTAGTCTTCTACCAAGACCTGACTGTTGTGCGTGTTTGTTCTTTTGTAAACGTAAGAGCTTTTCCCAAGTATGACTATCAATACCAAAAATATAGTTTACATTACCGTCTACGTGAGAATATCACGATATGAATGTAACGGGAAAATGAATATGTACTGTAGTATTGTATATAGTGACTAATTTTAGTACAAACTACCTTTAAGCTAATTGTTTAAATAAGGTAAAATGTGATGAGATTATAACCATAATTGATTCACTAGTAAAACACAATGATCAAAGACGTCGAAATGGTATGACATTCATCACCCGTAGACCTGCAGGTCCCACTGTAGCTAGCAGTAAGGTGTAGGATGGTCAATCCTATATAGATCTATACACAAACTCACGCTCTCCCACCAAGAGACTCTGGTTACAAAACGTGACACAACAGTACATTGCTATGCCATGAAGTAGTGTCTCACATTAATGTTATAGTATTCTTGTATTTGTACAGTAGTCTAGTATATAGTATGTTCCTCCCTGTTTCTCATTATAGTATGTTTTTTCTGTTTTCTGTTATAGTATGTTTGAATTGACTCACGTATGAACTGACTCTGGTATGTTTCATTGTTCTAGAAATATTAAGTAGTAATTCTCTAAACTATACCTATTATAGTTTACTAGTAATGTTGTTTGAATGACTGGGTATGTTTGTACACCTTTGCTACCCAAAGGTGTTGAACTAAGGTAAGAACTTTTATATCTATACACATGTACATAATATATACCTAAGATTCAAACGAGACTCGGACAAACAACCGGATACCCTAAGTCCACAACCAAACAAGGAACAAGAAATAAAGTGAGTTATCGGTCCCTAAGCCCTTTCAACCTTACTTATATAACTATATCTATATAGACATGATTTTGACAACACATAAGTTTAAAAGAGTTTGATAAAGAGTTTAGCATATAAAAGAGCTTTAACATAAAAAAGAATTTTAACCATTCGATAGGTTACAGATGACTTGATGTCAGTTTATAAAATGTTTTGAAATAGTTTGTTTGATAAAACAGTTTGAAGTATAAGAAATCCACTTGTTTGATAGTTATTAATCACATGTTATTGATGTAATAACTATAATGTTTTCTGCTTGTATATTCCCCCCATAAAAGCATTTAAAATCATTTAAAAGATAAGTTAAGGGGTATAAACTCACCTGTAGTGAGTGATTTAAATGTAAGATCGATATAGGATGCTAAGTGTCAAGTGAAGCCTCGAGAACAAACAGATCCTATTAAGCATATAATGTCACATATCTGTATATAATTAGTGTATATAACAACTAATCATGAAGGGAATCACCTTAGGGACTAGGAAACACTGGGATTGAAGTGTTACAATCACATATGATTGTATTAAGGGGGTTCACGACCATACAAGGGTGTTTACGGTCAAAGATGTTCACACCCATGGGAGTTTAAGGTCAATGAGGTTTATCGCCAAAGAAGATCTTTAGGAGGGTTTACAAGCAAGGGAGATGCTCATGGCCGTAAACTCTTATTGTTCTTGGGAAATGCTTGTTTTGAAGGGTGTATGTTAAGAGCTTCTATAGGATAACTAGTATATGGAAGGATACTTATGTTTTGAAGCTTGGAGGGGGGTGTTCACGGTCCAAGAACTAGTATGTGTTCTTTGTGTTCTTCGTGTAAGTGATGAAGATTTGAAGATCTACCCAAAAGACATGAAATCATGGATGAAATCATAAGGTTTCACTAGATTAAGAAAGGTACCAACTAACAAATTGAAGAAACACTTACATATTTGAAGATCAAGATGAAATCTCTTGATGATAGTTGAGAAAGAATCGAGTTTCTTGAGTTGGAAGTGTGAGAAGTATTGAAAAATGAAGGAATATCATATATATATATATATATATATATATATATATATATATATATATATATATATATATGTGTGTGTGTGTGTGTGTGTGTGTGTGAGGAGTTCACTGCCAAGGAGGGGTTTGCGGCCATGAACCCTAATTTACGGCCGTAAACTCCTCATGATGGAGTTTTCCGACTCGAACCCTACACAATGAACTCTAGAAGATACTTCCTAACACCCTATCTTAAAATGTACTAGGCTTAGAACACTCAAACAGACCCTTAACAAAGCAAAAAGGTAGCAAAAAAAGTCTGACATTCGATTGATATAGCTAATTTTACATGATAAATATTTTGGGTTGTCACATCATCCCCTCGGTAGAGAGAATTTCGTCCCGAAATTAGAGTTTAAGCAATTACAAATAACTAAGTAAAAAGATGAGGATATTTCAGTTTCATTTGATCCTCATGTTCCCAAGTGAATTCAGGTCCCCGCTTGGCATTCCAGCGAACCTTCACTATCGGGATACGACTTTTCTTCGTTTTCTTGACCTCTCGGTCCATGATCTCTACTGGTTCTTCCACGTAGTTGAGGCTCTCATTGATCTCGATCTCGTTGAGTGGGATTACAAGAGTCTCATCGGATAGACACTTTTTCAAGTTTGAGACGTGCAAAGTTGGGTGTACGTTACTAAGTTCGTGAGGTAATTTGAGTTTGTAAGCTACATGGTTGATTCTAGCGATAATCTTGAAAGGCCCTACATATCTTGGATTCAGCTTTCCACGCTTTTCGATGCGTATCAAGCCCTTACAGGGTGAGACTTTCAATAGAACACAGTCTCCAACCTGGAATTCCAAAGGTTTCCTTCTCTTGTCTGCATAGCTTTTTTGTCGGTCTCTAGAGGCTTTCAATCGTTCACGAATCTGAACGATCTTCTCTGTCGTTTCCCGTATGATTTTCGGACCTGCGAGAGTGCTGTCAGGAACTCGTCCTTTAGCAAATTGTGTGTCACCCACCTCAGCCCAGCATAGAGGGATCTGCACTTACGGCCATAGAGGACTTCAAATGGAGCAGCCTTTATACTCGTGTAATAACTTTATTGTAGGAGAACTCGACAAGGGGTAAATGAGTATCCCATGCCTTCCCAAATTCTATCACACAGGCTCGCAACATATCTTCCAAGGCTTGAATAGTTCTCTCACTTTGACCGTCGGTTTGTGGATGGTAGGCTATACTCATGTCCAGCCTAGTTCCTAGGGAACTTTGTAGAGACTGCCAGAACCTTGAAGTGAATCTACTATCTCTATTAGAGATAATTGATATAGGAACACCATGCAGTCGTATGATCTCCTTAATGTATTTTCTTGTTACTTTCTCTATCTTATTAGCTTCCTTGATAGGAAGGAAGTGTGTGGACTTTCTTAACCTGTCTACGATAACCCATATGGTATCGAGACCACCCGTTGTCTTGGGCAACTTAGTTATGAAGTCCAATGTGATCCGCTCCCACTTCCATTCTGGTATCTCCGGTTGCTGTAGTAAACCTGAGGGTTTTTGGTATTTGACCTTAATCTTGGCACAAGTAAGACACTTACTCACGAAGGTAGCAATCTCTGCTTTCATGTTAGGCCACCAATATAACTTTTAAGGTCGAGATACATCTTATCCGAACCTGGGTGGACAGAATATTGAGTGCTGTGCGCTTCAGTCATGACCAAGTCTCTGAAACCACCGTGCCTCGATGTCCAGATCCAATCCAAGAGATATAAGGCTCCGCCACCCTTGGCTTCCAATTTTTTATCCATCCCTCTCAGGGATTCATCCGCCACATTTTTAGGTTTCAAGGCTTCAAGTTCAGCCTCCTGAATTTGTGTGGACAAGTGTGAATGGATAGTCATAGTCAATGATTTGATTCTACGACCAGAGTATTCTTTCCGACTTAGGGCGTCAGCTACTACATTGGCTTTTCGGGGATGATAACGAATTTTGCATTCGTAGTCATTGAGTAGTTCGACCAACCGTTGTTGTCTCATGTGTTGGATAAGGTGTCTAAGTCCATAACTATTTCGGGCTTGTGCTTGACCCGAGCCGGCATGGTCCATTTGGGTTGCATGGCACCATGCAATTGGATAGACTAAATGAGAGAAATAACACTTGGAGATTATTAATATATTATAAGTTCTAATATATTAATAATATTATTTGATTAGTTGATCAAAGAATTAATTTGGAATTAATTAAGTGATCAAAGGATAACTAATTAAATATATGGATTGATTATGTAAATCATCCATATCTTGTATAGTGGGCTAAGAGGCTCCATGGATTATCAAGTTGGGTTCTACCCATAGGATGCTCCATGGATGCTCCATGGGAGTTACAAACCCATGGGTCATGGAAATGAAGAGTCATGACACATTAGGGTTTACATGGTGTAACCCTAGATGTGTCAACACTATATAAGAAGCATATTCTCCACCAAAATCGGTTACACTAAGAAACTAGAGGGCTTGGCCGATTTTGAGAAGTGTGTGTTATCTCAAGAGTCTTTCCAAGAGCATTTGGTGTTGTGTGAAGCATTTGAGGCATCACACTTGGGGTGCTAGGCTCACAAGGTTTCAAGGAACATAAGCAACAACAAGGTAAGTTATTCTATCTTTCATTCAAGTTAAAATTGTTCCCCATGTATGCTAGATAGGAATATAACCTTGGAAATTCAACTTTGCATGATAATTAGACAAACATAGATCCAAGGTTATTAGGGTTGCATGTACACTTAGGAAGTGTTAGAATGCTCAAAACCCATCAGTGGTATCAGAGCCTAGGCTTGTTTGTTTGTTATTTGTGCTTAAAAGTTGAAGAAAGTCGAAAAATCTGCTGTCTGACTGATGGACTCGGCGAGTCCATGGGGAGGACTCGTCGAGTTCATGTGTATCTTCAACCTACTCGGCGAGTAGGTTTATGCACTCGGCGAGTAGGGTCGACAGAGTGCAGAATTTCGACTTGAGTTGCTGGAAATGGATTAGAATCATTACCCTAAAATGTTTTGGTACTTGAAAACTTATTTTAGAAGGTGTAATGTCTTTTCTAACTCATTTACAACAACTAGTTATCAAAATTACAAAGATTAAATGTGATTTTGATGCTTGAAAGTGTTCATATTCATATTCTTGTTCTTATGATGTTTAGATGATCATAGGAATTATTTGTAACCTATGTGGTAGATTAATTCATGATCATACTGTGTTTTAATAGAGTCCATAACTTGTCCTCAAGTTATGGAAAACCAAAAGTCTCTTGGATTAAAAACCATTAAAAGAACACAAGAGTTAGAAAAATGAAAAGTCCTCATTTTATTACACTATTAAACTCATAAGTTACAAGAAATGAAAAGTTTTGAAAGTTTACAAAACTTGCCCTCAAGTTTTGGAACAAGTAAAGTTAAGTTAAAACTTTAGTTCCAACCCCTAGAATTTTAAAAGTTAAAATTCAACCCTTATACTTATATTATTATGATTTAATAATTATATATATATATGTATAAGAACAAAGTCGTCTTACCGCTAGTACGCCTCATTCACGAAGCCGGTCTATAAGGTGGGTATAAGGTTGTTGCCTATAAAATGGTGACTTAATGGGTGTCCACTCTCACCCACCGCTTGCTTGATCGGTGGAGGGTCGTTAGCCGAACGGGTAAGACAAGGACTTATTAATTCTCATTCAAAGTATGATGAATATTATAAAGTAACTAAATGTTTTATTAAATTCCCAATCTTAGTTACTTTAGGAAAAATGTGAATAAGGTGCTATTCCATGAAATTACACTTTACACTTTGATTAAGTCGTTAGTGGAGCGTGTGTGGTTAACCGGCACACTAACTTGGACTTAACAAGGTAGGTAAAGGGTGACTTAGGGTTTATTATAGTATCGATGGAGCGTGTGTGGTTAACCGGCACATCGATTGAGTGATAAACTCTAAGGGTACCAAGTGATTTGCATGGTTACTTCACACCTCGTTTTGTGATCCTCGGTATCCCAGTCACAAAACTTGGAGGGCACACTCGAGATTGAAACATGCCTTTGAAAAGTTCATTGAATCTCAAAGAATCTAGGAATTTCTAAGAACCATTCAAAAACCTAATACTAAAATATTGCGGTTTTCGTGGTGGAAATTGGTGAATCGTCATTCACCTACCTTTCAAATATGATATAGCTTAGATTACGGCATACCTCTTCTAAGTTGTATTATATTGTGATTGGATCCTAGCCTTAATATTAGATTTGGGTGTTTTATTAAGGACTCTCTTATATCTAAACTAATCTTGTTCTCTTCCTTCAGATGTCTTTCAACAATGCTTCTGGCTCTAATCCTAATGGCTCCTTTACCCTTATGAACTTGTGTGGGAAAGTCACCTTTGATGGATCCAACTTCAATGAGTGGATCAGAAACATCAGGATGATTACCCGCTACGAGGACAAAGAATATGTCCTTGACAAGGAGCTTAAGGAGATTGATGAGTCCACTGCAACTCCCCAGGAGATCGCTGAATTTAGGGCACATGAAAGGGATGCTACGAAAGTGGCTTGCATCATGATGGCCACGATGACAGCAGAACTCCAAAAGTCTTATGAGGATTTCTACCCTTATGAAATGCACCAAGATTTGATGGAAAGATACCATCAAAGTGCAAGACAAGAGAGGTATGAAATCATCTGCTCCATGATAACAACCATGATGAAGGACGGAGAATCCGTCACGAGCCACATGCAGAAAATGCAAAGGTATGTGGATCGTTTGCTGAAGCTTAATGTGAACTTCCCGGAGGATCTTGCAATAGATATTATTTTGCATTCCTTACCATCGTGCTATGATCAATTCCGCATGACATATCACATGAACAAGGAAGAAGTCACCCTCAGCAAACTTCAGGGACTTCTCAAGACCGCAGAATCAGGTCTTAAGGGGAAGTCGGTTGCTATCACTCCAACTCAAAACTCTACTCCGGTTTTGGCAATCGGGAAAAGTCGAGGGAGTAAGAGAAAGAGCTCTTCTAAGGGTACCAAGGTTCGGACCCTTGATGGCTCTTCTTCAAGTGGAACCAAGAAAGGTTTCATTACTCCTTCTTCTGACCCAAAAGAGGCTGAATGCTTCTATTGCCATGAAAAAGCTCATTGGAAGCGGAACTACCCAAAATACCAGCAAGATGTGAAGGATGGGAAAGTTAAACCCAACCATGCAGGTATTTACACTATCATTTCTAATAACTCACCCCATTCTAATTCTTGGGTCCTTGATACCGGGTGTGGTATTCATATTTGTTGTGACTTGCAGGGACTAAGAAGAAGTGAGGATGTGGAGCAAGGAAGGATAAACTTGATCATGGGGAATAGGAAAGCTATACCTGTTACCAAGATTGGAGTTTATACTTTATCGCTAAGTAGTGGGTTTAGTTTAGATTTGAATAAATGTTGTTACTCGCCAGGAATGGCAAGAAATATTATTTCCTTTCATGCTTTGTACAAACAAGGGTTTACCTTTTCATTTAATAATGAAGTTGGTTCTATTGATGCTTTCTTTAATAATGTTCTTTATTTTAAAGCATTACATTGTGATGGTATGTATGAAGCTGTATCTGTTGTAGATAACTTAGGAAATAATGTTTTGTGTATTGATTCTACCAATAATAACTTGGATAAAGCATCTTTATGGCATTGTCGTCTTGGACATATAAGCAAGAAACGCATAGGCCTACTCCAAAAGGATGGAGTCTTGGAGTCGTTTGACCTAAAGTCAGATGATAGTTGCGAATCATGCTTACTTGGAAAAATGACAAAGTCACCCTTCACAGGTTCGTGTGAGAGGGGTGAAGGTTTGTTGGACCTTATACACACGGATGTGTGTGGACCATTCAAACATGCCACAAGGGATGCTAATCGTTATTATTTGACTTTTACTGATGATTATAGTAGATATGGATATGTCTACTTGATCAAGCATAAGTCAGAGACTTTCGAGAGGTTTAAGGAATTTAAACAGGAAGTCGAGAATCAATTGGGCAGGAACATTAAGATGCTTCGATCCGATCGTGGTGGTGAGTATCTTAGTTCAGAGTTCCTCGACTATCTAAGGGAATGTGGGATAGTCTCACAATTGACACCTCCCAGGACACCACAGTTGAATGGTGTGGCTGAGAGGCGTAATCGAACCTTGTTAGATATGGTTCGTTCCATGATGAGTCGAGCTACGCTACCAATCTCATTCTAGGGGTATGCCTTAGAGACTGCCGCCCATATTCTTAATCTAGTCCCTACAAAGAAAGTTGCCAAAACTCCTCACGAGATGTGGACTGGTAAAGTACCTAAACTAGACCACATCAAGATTTGGGGTTGCGAGGCTTTCGTGAGACGCGAGACTCATGATAAGCTCGAACCTCGAAGCGAGAGGTGTATTTTCATCGGTTACCCACAGCGATCCTTTGGTTACCTCTTCTACAGACCTAGTGACAATGTGGTCTTTGTAGCAAGAAGAGGAGTCTTTCGAGAAAGAGAGTTTATAAGCCAAGGAGACAGTGGGAGGCAAATTGATCTTGAAGAAATTCAAGAATCAAGCGGTGAAGGAACTTCAAACTCTAGCCCTCAACTTGAGGAGGAAACTCCTGTTGAGCCAATTGACAAATCTGTACCTCTGAGACGTTCCACGAGAGTTAGGAGTGCACCTGAGCATTACTATGGATTCCATATTACTGCAGAAGGTGAGACACTTATTAGTGATGAAACACTAGTAAGTCAAGATGACCCTAACAGCTACGAGGAAGCCATGGCAGGCCCCGAGTCTGCTAAATGGAAAGAGGCTATGGATAGCGAGATACAATCCATGTATGACAATCAAGTTTGGAACTTGGTTGAAAATGTACCAGGTCGTAAGACAGTAGGGTGCAAATGGGTCTTCAAGAAGAAGACCGACATGGATGGTAAAGTACACACTTATAAGGCTAGACTGGTTGCAAAGGGCTTCTCTCAAATTCCTGGAGTGGACTACGATGAGACCTTTTCTCCGGTAGCCAAGATTAAGTCTATTCGGGTTCTGTTAGCCATAGCTGCATTTCATGATTATGAAATATGGCAGATGGATGTCAAAACCGCTTTCCTGGAGGGTTTTGTCAGCAACGAGTACCCTAATAGAGTGTGTAAGCTTGAGAAATCCATTTATGGATTGAAGCAAGCACCTCGCAGATGGAATCTTTGCTTTGATGAAAAGGTGATGCAGCGCAAAAAAAACAACACAAAGATAACCAAGAATGAACCTGTTGATTCTAAAAGAATAGCCAGGACAATCTCTTCAAAACCACGTTGATTCTACGAATACCGTGGGATTGGCTTCAAAATCTGGGTTAACACACAGAATTTGGGAGAAAATCGAAAGTTCATAAAATTGATGATTGACCATCCAAATTACATCAAAAACAGTTAAATAAGAAGCAGAAATTAAAATGAAACCCTAAAAGTCCATGGGCCAAATACAAACCCAAAAACAAAACCCAAAAATTAAGGAAAAATAACAAAAATTGCTCATAACTCCATTTAGAAAGCGATTTATGGACTCAAAAATGGGTAACTCCCCATCGGGAACTTATCTAGACGTGCTCCTTGCTCCAAGCTTCGATTTGACTGGTCGTAGGCCCAAAACGGAGATTCGTAGCCAAAGTTATGGCCATTTTCGTGAAGCCCCTTTAGTCACACGATCGTGGGCCTCTAGGAACGCAAGGGCCCGATCCTCCACACTAGGGCCTGCATCATCCCCTCCCGGGTAGACAAAATTCGACCTCGAATGTGCACCATGGTCATCATCAGAAGAATCCCCATAATAAGGAAGCAAATGCTTTACATTGAATACATCGGAACAACGAATGTGGCTTGGCAACTGTAGACGGTAAGCATTGGAATTAATCTTCTCCACAATCTCCACTGGTCCAATCTTCTTAGCTGATAGCTTGTTGTACTCACCAATCGAAAAACGATCTTTAGTCAAAACAGCCCAAACAAAGTCACCTACTTCAAAATCAACTTGTCTGCGTTTTTTATCTGCATCTTGCTTGTACTTGGAGTTAGCTCGGACCAAGTTGTCATGAACAGCCCTATGAACATCATGTAGTCCTCCAACAAAATCCTGCACTTTCTTTGGAACTACCCTAGAAACAGGCAGTGACATCAAATCAAGTGGTCCCCGTGGCTGAACAGAATAGACCACCTGGAATGGACTATATCCAGTACTTCGGTTGATAGCATGATTATGAGCAAACTCAGCTTGACAAAGCTTCTGATCCCAGGTCTTCACATGATCACCCACTAAACACCGCAAAATATTACCAAGGGATCGATTGACAACCTCTGTTTGGCCCTCCGTTTGAGGATGATATGCACTACTAAAATTGAGCTGAGTGTTCACCATTTTCCATAGGCTACGCCAAAAATGACTCAAAAACCTAGTGTCTCGATCTGATACAATAGAAGACGGTAATCCATGCAAATGGTAGACGTCTCGAAAGAATAACTGGGCCACATTAACTGCATACGTCGTCTTTTTGCATGGAATAAAGTGCACCATCTTAGAAAAACGATCAACAACCACAAATATTGAATCATTTCCCCGTTGAGTACGTGGTAAACCCAACACAAAATCCATACTGATGTCTACCCAAGGTTGTGATGGAATAGGCAAAGGCATATAGAGTCCTGCATTGGTAGATGTGCCCTTTGACACCTGACAGATTCGACACCGTTTAACATATCTATCCACCTCCTTGCGCATTGTAGGCCAAAAATAAGATGATTGTACCAACTGTAAAGTGCGATCTCGGCCGACATGCCCTTCACCATGCAGCTCCCTAATGATTTGAAGGCGGAGACTTGAATCAGGGATGCACAATTGATTGCCTTTGAAAAGAAAACCTTCATGCAGTAGAAAATCAGACATCTGTCCAGATTGTATACCCTGCAGAACAACAGAAAAATAAGGATCAACCGTTAGCTGCTCCATGAGGACATCCATCCCCGGCACACCAACCCTCATGGAAACTAGCAAATTACTCCTCCGACTCAATGCATCAGCCACCCGATTTGACATCCCAGACTTGTGTTTAACCACGAAAGTGAATTTTTCCAAGAACGACATCCACCTCCCATGTTTGTGTGACACCTTATCTTGACTGCGAATATGTCTTAATGAATCATGATCTGTGAACAAAACAAATTCCTTATGAAATAGATAATGGCACCAATGCTTTACAGCTTGGACCACTGCATAGAACTCAACATCATAAGTGCTATAACGCAGCTTTGGCCCCGTCAACTTCTCACTAAAATAGGCAACCGGTCGTCCTCCTTGACTTAGAACTGCTCCAATCCCAACCTTGGAAGCATCCGTGTGTAATTCAAACACTTGAGAAAAGTCTGGCAATACAAGAATCGGTGATATAGCAAGCTTCTCTTTTACTAATTGGAAAGCTGATTCTGCTGCTTCGGTCCAAGTAAAGGTCTTCCCTTTCATACAATCAGTCACCGGTGCCATAATAGAACTAAAGTTTGGAATAAACCTCCTATAGAATGAAGCAAGGCCATGAAAGCTTCGAACTTCAGTGATGGTAGTTGGACTTGGCCATTGTCTGACAGCTGCTACTTTAGACTCGTCCACCTATATTCCTTCCCCAGAAACAACGTACCCCAAGAACAAGACTTTAGGAACCATAAACACACATTTCTTCATAGCTGCGTACAAACTATCCCGTCGAAGTACAGTCAAAACCTGCCTCACATGGTTGACATGCTCACCAAAAGTAGCACTGTAAATAAGTATGTCATCAAAATAAACGACTACAAATTTACCAATAAAGGGCCTGAACAACTGGTTCATCACACGCATAAATGTACTAGGAGCGTTTGATAAACCGAAAGGCATCACCAACCACTCATACAATCCTTCACGAGTCTTGAAGGCAGTCTTCCACTCATCCCCAGGCCTAAGTCGAATCTGATAGTACCCGCTCTTCAAGTCCAGTTTCGTAAAGATAGAGGCACCACTAATCTGGTCAAGTAGGTTATCAAGTCGAGGAATTGGAAATCTATACCTCACCGTGATCTTGTTGATGGCGCGACTATCAACACACATACGCCAAGTACCATCCTTTTTAGGAGTCAACAAAGCAGGAACAGCACACGGGCTCATGCTCTCTCGAACATGACCTTTTGAAATCAAATCCTCCACCTGTCGTCGCAACTCCTCATGCTCTCCGGGACTCATTCTGTAATGTGGCCTATTAGGCAACTGAGCTCCAGGTTGTAAATCAATATGATGTTGGATATCACGTAATGGTGGCAAACCATCAGGTAATTCATTAGGGAAAACATCAGCGAATTCCTTGAGCAGAGGGACCATAGCCTCAGGAATTTCAACCTCCTTAGCGACTTCCTTCCCGAGCAATACAAAAATTTCACCTTCCGCCTCCAACTCGTCTTCAAACTGATTAAGGGTTAGTAGAGTACCCGAAGTTCTCGGAACTGGCTCATTTGGCTTACTGGGAACCAATGTTATCTTCACACCACCAAACAAGAAACTGTAAGTGTTAGTCCGCCCGTTATGATCTATGTTACGATCATACTCCCAAGGTCTGCCCAACAACAAATGACATGCATCCATAGCAACCACATCACACCACACATCATCTTTATACGTGGTACCAACAGAAAAATGAACAAGGGCTCGTTTAGATACAGTGACCTCGCCACCCTTCTTAAGCCACTGTAGCTTGTAAGGCTTAGGGCGATTTTCTGTTTTCAAAGCCAACTTTTGAACTGCTTCTTCAGATATAAGGTTATCACAACTTCCTGAATCAATAACAAAAGTACAAACCTTTCCCAAAATAGTACATGTCGACTGAAAGATGTTGTGTTTGAGCCAATCATCACCAACAACTTTTGGTGTAAAACAAGACCGCCTTACCACCAAATTTACCCCCACATCTCCAGTTACAACTTCCTCCTCGCATTGATGCTCTTCGTCATAGACAGGGGGATCTTCGTAATTTTCACCGGCATCATCATTTTGCCAATCATCTTGCTCAGCAAACAAATGACGTTTTCCGACCTTCTTGCACTCTGATTGTCGGTGACCTGTCTCCCCACAACTAAAACACTTCAAGCTGCTACTAACAGTTGTCCTAGGGTTTGGTCCAACACTGTTAGATGTCGGTCTTTGTTGATTAGGAACAACACGGGGTACCATACCACCCGTCCCGGGACTTCCTCCAATATTGGCAATTGAAGACGAACCGCCCACCCGACGACTTTGTTTCTCAAAAGCCAACGCCCGTTGGTGCGCTTCAGAAATAGATACCGGGTCAAACATATTTACAGAGTCCATGATTTGGACCCGTAGACCCCCAATATATCGAGCAACGAGTTGTTCCTCTGTCTCCTGGATATCGTTTCGGGCAATCAATTGGTAGAACTCAGTTGTGTAATCGTCAACTGATTTGGCACCCTGTTTCAGATTTTGCAACCGTTGGTACATCAACCTTTGAAAATTATGGGGTAGGAAGTTGGATCGTAAACACTTCTTCATCTTCCTCCAAGTCACGACCTTTGACTTTCCGAGCCTGTCTAGTGTCAGTTTCAGTTGTTGCCACCATGCAGATGCCCTACCACGTAGCCTGGTAGCAATCAATGACACTCTTTTGTTTTCAGGGACTTCTTTGAACTCAAAAACTTCCTCAACAGTAGCCAACCAGTCGATGAACCCCTCTGGATTCAAACTGACCCCATCGAATTCTGGGATATCAATTCTCATTCCGGCCTCCCAACGCCTATTGTCACCTCTATGATCACGCCTTGGCCGCCTTTCTAGATCATCTTCAGAATATGAACCGTCACTGCCGCCGAACGGGTTCCCAAATTCACCATCTTCCACTTGAGAATGTGTTGGAGACCTTTGCCCTCCTCGATTCATCAGTTCGACCATCCTATCAGTCAGTTGGTCAACCATTTGATCCATCCTCTCCTCCATTCGTGCCATAATACGTTCTTCTAGTTCTTGCTCATGAACATTAGCGGGCGTCCTGTTTCTCCTCGGAGGCATTTTGAACAAGGAATTCGGCTCTGATACCAACTGATGCAGCGCAAAAAAACAACACAAAGATAACCAAGAATGAACCTGTTGATTCTAAAAGAATAGCCAGGACAATCTCTTCAAAACCACGTTGATTCTACGAATACCGTGGGATTGGCTTCAAAATCTGGGTTAACACACAGAATTTGGGAGAAAATCGAAAGTTCATAAAATTGATGATTGACCATCCAAATTACATCAAAAACAGTTAAATAAGAAGCAGAAATTAAAATGAAACCCTAAAAGTCCATGGGCCAAATACAAACCCAAAAACAAAACCCAAAAATTAAGGAAAAATAACAAAAATTGCTCATAACTCCATTTAGAAAGCGATTTATGGACTCAAAAATGGGTAGGGACTTACCTAGACGTGCTCCTTGCTCCAAGCTTCGATTTGACTGGTCGTAGGCCCAAAATGGAGATTCGTAGCCAAAGTTATGGCCATTTTCGTGAAGCCCCTTTAGTCACACGATCGTGGGCCTCTAGGAACGCAAGGGCCCGATCCTCCACACTAGGGCCTGCATCAAAAGGTCAAGGAATTTGGCTTTTCTAGGAGTGAAGATGAATCTTGTGTGTATGTCAAGGCAAGTGGGAGTATAGTTAGCTTTTTGGTATTGTATGTGGATGACATACTACTCATAGGAAACGACATTCCAACTTTGCAGGAAGTAAAGTCCTGGCTTGGGAAGTGTTTCGCTATGAAGGACCTTGGTGAAGCTGCCTATATTCTAGGGATAAGAATCTTGAGAGATCGGAGTAAAAGACTAATTGGACTTAGTCAGAGTACCTACTTGGATAAGGTGCTGAAGAGATTTAGCATGCAGGATTCCAAGAAAGGAGAGTTACCCATCCAGAGTAACACCAGATTGAGTAAGACACAAAGCCCTAGCACTGAGGCTGAGATAGCAGAAATGAGTCGAACACCTTACGCTTCGGCTGTAGGATCGATCATGTATGCTATGACGTGTACTCGACCTGATGTAGCTTTTGCCTTGAGCATGGTTAGCAGGTATCAGGCGAACCCTGGCAAGGCACACTGGACTGCGGTAAAGAATATCCTCAAGTACCTACGGAGGACTAAGGACTGGGTTCTTACCCTCGGTGGGAGTGATGACTTGAGAGTTGTAGGGTATAGTGATGCTAGCTTCCAGACTGATAGGGATAATTTCCGCTCTCAGTCGGGCTGGGTCTTTACCCTAAACGGAGGAGCAATTTCTTGGAAGAGTTCCAAGCAAGAGACAGTGGCAGATTCTACTTGTGAATCAGAGTATATTGCAGCTAGCGAGGCAGCAAAGGAGGCGATATGGCTGAAAAAATTCATTGGAGACCTTGGAGTTGTACCAGCTATTAAAGAGCCAATGGAAATTTTCTGTGATAGTGAAAGTGCTGTTGCCTTAGCCAAGGAACCAAGGGATCATGGGAGATCCAGACACATCGACAGAAAATACCATTTCATTAGACATCGGATCGAAGAAGGACACCTCGTGGCAAAGAGGGTATCATCAGATGAGAATCCGGCAGATCCCCTCACAAAGGGACTGACTCGGGTTAAGCATCTTCAGCATGCTCGGAGCATAGGGCTGAAGGATGATATTAGATTTAGTAGTTAGATAATCTCGAAATTTGTAAAGTGTAATTGACATTTGATGATGAATAAAAGTGTTTTATTTATGAGTAAAGTGTTGCTATCTCTTGTCGATCGTTTACTATATTTCTTTTGCATGTTTTGACTTCCAGAATAATTTTGTTTGGTATAACATATTATTCAAACCTCCACAGTCGGTCATATGTTGGAAGTAGATATGAATCAAGACTGTCATGTTTGGTTGTAGAGGTCTTGGACAAGGCTACAACAATCATGAGTGCTCATAAGTTCTGAGCATTGGACTCAACCCACGCTCACTGGAATCACTTCATGGAATTTTATCTCGAGTGATCGTGAGACGGTAATATCATATAAGTCTTCAAACCTAGAGATATGATTTGTTACTTACAAGTTGGTTATACATTGACTGTACGAAACCGCATTGGTAACTCGATGTTATAAAACATACTTTTGTGTGTAATTCAATGAGTGGTAGAACAAACATATGAGTCGAAGTTTATCTGTTCCTTCTTGGATTAGAAGCTGATATCTGGGCCCCTCGATGATTTTGTTTTGACCCATGTACCGGGCCCGGTCAGAACTAAGTTGATGTGTTCAATTAAGTTCTATGTCAAACAAATCGGAAATCGGGAAACAAATGCTGGACAATAAGCAAGACAATGTTCCATGTATTTGTCCGGCTGATATCTAGAACAGAGGATTATATGATCACTTATCTTAAATGGCGTACCATCATCTTCTCAGTTCCGAGAGACCTTGAAAGAGCTACGATTGCCGGTCGGTTCTTGAAGTACTAGAGATATAGTTATTAGACTTATCCAAGTGAGAGACTGTTGGATAAGGTGTCTAAGTCCATAACTATTTCGGGCTTGTGCTTGACCCGACCCGGCATGGTCCATTTGGGTTGCATGGCACCATGCAATTGGATAGACTAAATGAGAGAAATAACACTTGGAGATTATCAAGAGTCTTTCCAAGAGCATTTGGTGTTGTGTGAAGCATTTGAGGCATCACACTTGGGGTGCTAGGCTCACAAGGTTTCAAGGAACATAAGCAACAACAAGGTAAGTTATTCTATCTTTCATTCAAGTTAAAATTGTTCCCCATGTATGCTAGATAGGAATATAACCTTTGAAATTCAACTTTTCATGATAATTAGACAAACATAGATCCAAGGTTATTAGGGTTGCATGTACACTTAGGAAGTGTTAGAATGCTCAAAACCCATCATCATGTTGAGCTCCTTTTGGTTGAATATATGTTGAAGGATCTTGTGGTCTGTAAAGATAGTGCTTTTTGTACCATACAGGTAGTGTCTCCAGATCTTCAGAGAAAATATCACTGCTCCTAACTCAAGATCATGCGTGGTGTAGTTGACTTCGCGTGTCTTTAGTTGTCTTGAGGCATAGGCAATCACCTTACCTCGTTGCATAAGAACACAACCAAACCCTTGGTTGGATGCATCGCAATAAACCACGAAGTCTTCTATCCCTTCTTGGAGGGATAGTATCGGTGCGCTGCATAAGGCTCGTTTCAGCGTTTGGAACGCTTTTTCATGTTTTTCTTCCCAGTCAAAGGCCATGCCTTATTGGGTTAATGTGACAAAGACTTGGAGGAGCTAGAAAAGCTACTGGAAGGAGCCGACTCAGAAAACGATGTTCAAGAATTGGTGAAAAAGATGAGGGTAAAGCAGAAAAAGAGAAAAAAGAAAGCCCAAGCAGCTGAAGATGAAGCAATGAAAAGGAGAAGACACGAATTGAAGAGGGCTTACAAGAAAAAGATTTACGCCTACAAGACCAAGTATAAACCACAAAAAGTGAGGCGTACATTCCCGATGCTTGAAGGCGACAAAACGTAAATGGGAAGGAGTCTAGCTAATGACTCCTCAAAAAGAAGCGCTTGGCGGGAGGCAACCCGTTCAATAGAGTTTGCTTTCTTTTACTTTTTAGTCTTCTTTTTATTTTTCGTTTTATTTTCCATTCGTTTTTATTCTTAAATCTTCTAAATCATCGGGCATGTCTGCTTGAGAGTTGCATAGCTTAAGTGTGGGGTGAAATTATTCATAATAAACAGAAAAATTTTGAAAAATATGCAAATTTTTAAATGACTCGCCGAGTCTGACCACGACTCGACGAGTCAACATGGATTCCAGAAAAGCATTTAACTTCTCGACCAGACTCGGCGAGTCTAACCACAACTCGACGAGTCGGTCTTATTTACAAAAAAAAAAATTAATTTCGAAATTACTTTTACATCTGGTAAATAGGGTTTTAACCCTAAAAATTCAATTTCAACATCACACTCGCCGGGTACCCCCATTCGCAAACACTCTCAAGCATTCAAAGAAATCTTCCAATCTTCTTCAATTTCTCAAGGTTTAAAATCAAAAGGTAACAACTTTCTTCTTGATTTCTAAAGAAAATGAGAGTATAAGGCCATCTATGCCTGCAATTGCATGTAAAAAACCCGTTTTTGAAAAATAATGAAATTCTAGGGTTTCGATTTTTCATGAATATTGTTGTTTTGAATGCTTAGTTTGACCTTATTACTTAGTAGGAAGTCCTTGAACAAAAACCCTTGACAGAAATTACAAGTTTTAAGGTCCAATTTCATGCGACCCGTCGACTGACTCGTGCAGGTTGCGCGACTCGTCGAGTCAGGCATGGACTCGACGAGTCCAGTCGATTTACAGTTACATTTCAGTTTTTAATTATTTTCTGTGTTTCTGGGTTTTGTGTGTTTATTTTGCAGAAATCATGTTCAGAAGAGGACAATCTTCAACTGGTAACCAAGGGGAGTTTCCATGGTTAAACTTCCCGCAAATCGAGTCCGTTTCAACAATGCGGAAGTGGAAAAAGAAGCTTGCCGATATTAAAAAGAAGGAGGTGTATGTACCGAACAGAATTGATTGGGAATGGCTGCAGAGTGTTCGCTATGAAGAAGAACTAGCTCCTTACCTTTTGAAGGAGTTCCAACATGAAGGCAACAGCATGGTGTGTGATGGGTGGAGCCGGGTCTTCCGCATTCAAGAACCGGTTTATTTGGAGCTATGTTTAGAGTTCTTTTCCACGGTATCTTTTCATGGGGGAGTGGATGTGTATCACCCGACGAGCTTTACTTTTTGTCTTGGGGGCGAGTATCGTCAATGCTCGGTGGTGGATCTTGCTTGCCGGCTAGGGATCTATGATCAACCGTTGGTTTCAACAAACATCTTTCGGGCTTTCTTGGCAAACACTCATATGGCGTTCCCCGATGGAGTCACGAGCACGGGTTGGTGGAACACCATTGGGAATAAAGTTTATATCCCGAAATCCGCGCAGGAAGGGAGCATCCGATCCCCGACCCACCGCCTCATTCACCGCCTTATTTCCTCCACCATCAACCAGAGGAAGGACGATGACAAGGTTTCCAACCTTGATGTTTTCTACCTTTGGAGCATTATCACACCCGGCGTCTTTTGCAACATTCCATGGTGTATTGCTTCATACCTCTCAGCGGGTGCGGTCAAAGATCGCAAAACATCGCGCATCAATGGAGGCATGTTTGTCACCCGTTTGGCTAATTCATTCGGGTTGATGAACCGTGGTGCCTGGAACCTCATGACTTTGATCCCGACACCCCCATTTAATCCTATTCTTTTCCGCAGGGCCCGAATTATTGAAGACTATGGTGGTGGCCATTATGCCATCCCAAATGATGATCCGGTTGTAGGTTCTGAAGCACCGGGAAGGAGGGTGAGACCGAGAAGGGAACGGGATATGGAGGATGAGCCGCCGGTGATTCCGGTAGAGAATGAAGATGTACCAATGGATTGGTACAACATAGAGATGAGGCGGATGCAAGACCAAATGGCGCGGGGGCTAAATTTTAGCAATCAATCCCACATACGACTTTTTGACCACTTCAATATTCCACATATTGATGGTGGGAATTATCCATATATTCCATCGTGGGACGAGAGGATTAGTGCACGCCATAGCGGAGCGGGAGGAAGTGGAGCCAATAACGATGATGAGGAGGATGAGGATTAATTTTTGTGTTTTTGTGTTTAAACAATTTGCATTTTTATTTTCTTTTATTTTTGATGTGTATGCTTTAAGATATTATTTTGTTTAATAGTTGTTTGCTTTAAGTATTTTCAGGATTGCATTTTGATTGCTTAGGATGAGGTAAAGCATGGTTGTTTTTCGTGTGAGAGCGAGTCAAGGAAGCGAGTTTTTAACATCAAAGTGTCAAGTCCGGTCTTAGGAGTATGAGCAATTGAGTCCAAATGTGAGGAAGGGTTAAAGAAGTTTTTAGAAGCTAAAACAGTTGCAAAATACCAAAATTTTTCGTTCAGTGGCCTACTCGACGAGTGCACTAAGTAGACTCGCCGAGTCGCCTTGTATTTCTACATATTCTGAGAAGGCGCGCTGGTACTCGACGAGTCCATCATAAGACTCGACGAGTCGATCATCTTTTACACCGATGGACTGCTGATTTGATGCTACTACTTATACCACTTGCATCCTTCCACTTCCATATCCATTCTTGAAGATCTTATGCCGATTTTCGCATGTTTAGAGCGACCCACACGATACATGGATGAGATTGTTCCCATGTATGAAGTTTATTGAAGATGGAGCTTAAATGAGAGTGATCAACCTATCCACTACTATCCCAGGGGAGTTTGTTCCGATTCCCTCTTTATTTTTATGTTTCTATGCATAGTATGCAATGAGGGCATTGCATCACATAAGTGTGGGGTAGGGGGTTGGTTACATAATAGTCAATTTTTAAAAAATTTTTGCATACCAAAAGTATTATTTAGGATTTAATTAGAAAATTTTGGTAAAAAAATAGGATTTCATGTTAGAATTGTGTTAATAATTGCATGACAACCCAAATGTTTAGTTGAGCCTATATACGTTCTAGTGCATTTGTGGCCTCCTTATTCTAGTGAAATCATGAGACAAAAACACGACCTTGCTCAGCCTGAGGGATGCAATATGTTTAGCAGCCTAAACCTGAAATGTATCCAGGAAAATTTTTATCATTAGCCAATAAAGATTGAGATTGAGCGCCCCTGCTTAAGCATGTAGGATTTGAGTAAAAAAAAAAAGTGAGAAATACATGTTAAAAAAAGAGAGAGAGAATTACAAGAAAAGTTTGAAGAATTTTTGGAGCATCAAAGTTAAAGTATGAAGTTCAAAGATCAAAATTCCAAAAATCCAAAAAGTTGAAGATACCAAAAGCTAGTACAAGTTGGTGAATTCAAAGATATCAAAGATGAAATGTTCAAAGAAGTGAAGAATTCAAAGAATTCCATAGTGGTATCGGATAAATTGTAATTTTCTAGAATATGTATGCTTGGGTTGCTCGATTAAAAATACCTTGAGGTTAAGAGGTTTTCTGAGGATGGATTCGGAGGGTTGCATAAAATGAGCATAGTTCGGGGTGAGTGGGTGAATGTTTATGAGGATTGTGAGTATTTGGAATATGGGGGGTTCTTTAGGAAAAATTTTAGACACAAATGCATGCGTTGCGGTCTTGGCGTAATGGCTGGGTTGGATTGGAGTTATTATATGTGATTCTAATGTGTTAAAATTCAGTTTTGCTTGAGGGCAAGCAAAAGACAAGTGTGGGGTATTTTGATATGTGCATATTTAGTGTGTATTAAGTATAGTTTTTTATTCATATATTGGCTAAATTATCGCATATTATGGACAAAAGGTACTTAAAAGTGTTAAATTGTGTTTTTCAGTCCAAAGATGAAGCTCGGAAGCGAAAGGAAGCAAGAGAAGCGGTTGAGAGCTCAAGATTGGAAAGAAGAAAGAAAACAGCCAAAATAAGGCTTCTACTCGTCGAGTTATCTCTTGACTCGACGAGTCCGGTCGCGGATTCAGAGAGATAAGCATTCGGAAGTCAAGACAGTTATCAGGTTACGTAGAATGTGAGAGGGACTCGACGAGTCACCACTTGACTCGACGAGTCGAACCGCTTATTTAAAGATAATTCCACAGATCGAGAAGGAGAATTCTGGGAAGTTTCAGAGGTGTTAAGCTGCGAATAAAAAGCCAGAAGAACCCTAGAAGTCGACCAAAGAAGCTAGAATCCAATTCCGGGAGTAATTAAGGCGTAATTTCATCATTCTACTTAATTCTTTTGTTTTGTCAATATGATTAAGCAACTTGAACTTATTTGTTTGCTGTTATTCACCTTAGTTATGAACTAATTTCTTTATACTTCTGTTTGGGGATACAAAGTTGACAATATGGTTTGATTGATTGGTAGGATTAATTCTAAGTTGGTGATTAATTGTTATTTTAGCTTGCTAAAGAACCTTGTGTATGAATGATAATTTATTTTCTGTTAATAGGAAGATAGTTAATTAGCATGAACATCTATTAATTATCAACCTCATATGATAAGTGACCACTAAATCATATGTCTAGGATTAATGAATATGAAACTAGGATTAATAAGTAAATTGAGTAAATTCATGTGCAAGCTTGTAAGATGACTATTGAACAAGAGGTTAATTAAAGATAACAATTTAATTAGCTATTGCAAGTCTAACTTAACCCGAATAATTAATCTAGTAAATATAATTAAGTTAAGCAATTGGCCACTGTTTGAATTAGTTTATTTGCTAAGGATTAGGGTAGTGAACACAACTTAATCACTTGAATCGGTAACCAACGAAAGAATTAATCCATTGCACTATTACCTTAAAAGCAACCATAAAGTTAACCGAGTTGAACTAAACAGAAGTTTCTTTCCCATTATTGAATCTAGTTAATTTGTTCTTTTCTAGCCTTGCATTAGTTTTGTTTAATAAGTTTCTAGTCTTGTAAAACTAGAGAAAAAACCTTATTTGCTAAAGTAATTTAGATAGAATTAGTTTTTAATTTAATTTGCCGTTCCCTGTGTTCGATACCCTACTTGCTTGAACTATACCACAATTGATAGGTTCACTGCCTTTTGTGTGTTATTTGATAATTAAAGTAGGATTAAAACTAAGTGAGTTTTACACACATCAAGTTTTTGGCGCCGTTGCCGGGGAACGGTTCTAAAATTAGCATTAAATTCTAATTCAATCGACCCTTTGTGTAAGATTCATCTTACGCAAAGTTAATTTCTGTTCAATTTTTGTTTAAGTAAAAAAAAAAAAAAAAAAAAAAAAGAAAAAAAAAAAAAATTTGTTCTTTTTTACGCGTTCTGATTTTCACGTGAACTCGCCGAGTGCATTCGCCCCGACTCGGCGAGTCTGCCGCTGAATCAGATTAAATTTTTGTTCTTTTTTACGCGTTCTGTTTTGTTTTAAGTTGCAGTTAGTTCATGACCCGAGGATCTTCTACACCTCTAATTCCTCCTCTTGAAGATCCGGAAACCGCATTAAGAAGAAACAAGGGCAAAACCGTTGGAGAAACCACCTCTTCAAAGAACTCACCACTCAAAAACTTCAAATCCGTGTTTGGCAAGAAGAGGAGCAGCAAAGCAGGAGCATCCAGTGCGTCGTTGTCAACCGAAGATCCGATCCCGAAAGACACCGAATACGAGACCGAAGAAGAAAGCGAGCACACGTCCGATATTGAAGAAGACTTAGCCACCGCAATGGCTAATATTGACGAGATCCCCATGGGGGAGTGGAAGAAAAGGATGCGTGATGACACCGGCCCGGGACTTGTGCAACCCGCAATCCCCGCTACCGCTACGTTCGAACTAAAGGGCCATATTCTCGCTCAACTCAAGGAGATACCATTTCATGGGAGAGATCATGAAGACGCCTATAAGCACTTAGATGAAGTAAATGACGTGGCAGATTACTTCAATGTACCTAATGTGCCCCGCGAGGTCCAGCTACTACGCATGCTTCCTGTCACGTTCAAAGGAGCTGCAAAGGATTGGTTGAAGTCAGTCCCTCCCGGATCGGTCACCACATGGGCCAAAATGAAAGAAGAGTTCATTGACCATTTCTGCCCACCTTCCAAGATAGCCAAGTTAAAGAAAGCCATTGCCAACTTCGAGCAACAACCCGGAGAATCTCTTTATGAAGCTTGGGAAAGGTACAAGAGCCTGCTTAGAAATTGCCCACACCATGATCTAAATAGCCAACAGGAGGTCTCCATCTTTTATGATGGAGTAAATGTCACCACAAGGCAACTACTCGATTCACAAGGCCCGCTCACCCGAAAGCCACCTCCGGAAATAAAGGAATTGATTGAAGAATTCTCTAAGCACTCTAGAGAATACCACAACCCGAGGAATGAAGTGAGTCGCGGAGCAGTAAATTCGGTAAACGATGGTATGGCGGCGATAATAGCGAAACTCGATAGCCTAGACCGAAGAATGACGAAAATGGATCAAACGATCCATGCTATTAGGGTAGGATGCGAAAATTGTGGCGGCCCCCATCTTACAAAGGATTGTGATCGAGACGAGAATGGAAATAAAAAGGCTCAAGTATTTTATTCCAGTGGCGACAGATATGATGAAGACTGGAGGAAACCGAAGAAGGAGTGGCTCCCCTACGAAGAGTACAGAAAGGCTAAGGAAGAAAAATATAAGCAGAGGGAGAGGGGTTATTATCAAAAGGAGGAACCGGTGACGGACAAGAAGACAAACTTAGAAGACATACTTACAAAATTCATAAGCGCGTCCGAGAAAAGGCATAATGATCACGATGTAGCAATGCAAGAAACCAGGAACATGTTGAGGAATCAGCAAGCTTCCATTCTCAACATTGAGAAACAGCTGGGACAACTTGCACATCAAGTAAACGAAAGAAAACCGGGTCAACTTCCGAGCAACACCCAACCCAATCCAAGGAACGAGAACGTGAGCGTTATAACCTCCAGCAGTGAAGAAGAATTGGCAGAAACACTAAGGGTTTCCAAAGGGAAGGCAGAAAAGGAAGAAGAACCAGAACGAGAAGAACTCGATCCGACTCGCCGAGTCACCAAAATGGACTCGACGAGTCCAGTCGGGAAGGATAAAAAAGCAAGTTTTCTGAAGACATACAACCCTCCTTTGCCATACCCATCCAGAGCCATTCCTTCAGAAAAAGTTCAAGCCTATAGAACCTTCATGGAGCATGTTAAATCCTTACAAGTCAATATGCCATTCGTGGACACAATGCTCCAAACTCCCAAATACTTTAACTTGCTTAAGGGTTTGTTTGCTGCCAGGAAAGATCTTGCTGAAGTCGCGGAGATAGTGATGAGTGAGCTACCTGAGAAGAAGGGTGATCCGGGTAATATAGTAATCCCGTGCCAATTTGGCAATGATGTTTCCACACGAGCTTTGGCTGATTCAGGGGCAAGCATTAATTTGATGCCCTATTCATTCTTTAAGAAGCTAAATTTACCAGCGCCAAAGCCGGTAAATATGAGAATCCATTTGGCAAATAAAACAATTATTCATCCACAAGGCATATGTGAAAATCTCCTTATCAAAGTAGACAAGTTTATCTTCCCAGTAGACTTTGTGGTGGTGGAGATGAAAGAAGACCCCGAAATACCAATTATTTTGGGCAGAACATTCTTAAACACCGCATGTGCCCTAATTGACATATCCGAGACCACTTTGACATTAAGAGTGGGTGATGTTTAAAGCTAATCCAGAGATCAAGCAAGAAGAAGAAAAGCGAGAAGAAATCTCATTTATCCAATTAGATGATGAGGTATTGCAAAAAGAGCTTGATATTTTATTAAAAGAAGACCCAAGTAAGTTCACGCTACACTCAGAAGCAGTTTCAGATGCTGACAAAGACTTGGAGGAGCTAGAAAAGCTACTGGAAGGAGCCGACTCAGAAAACGATCCAGAATTGGTGAAACCCGTCCCGACTCGCCGAGTCGACATAATGGACTCGACGAGTCAAGTTGATTTGGAGAAAAACTTAACTCAAGCTGATTTATTTATTGACAGTTCTTCACATACCCTGGTTTCAGTTACTGTTTATGAAGAACAATTGGCAGAAGAGGAAAAAGGAATGGAGGTGCAACACGCCAATGTAGCATGCATTGATACGATGCCATTTGGAAAAGGGTTAAGCACGGGAAAGAATGCAGGAATAAAGGATAGGGAGGAAGAAGCTGATCACCAATTCACCACTAAACCTAAAGCACGGACCATCATGAAATATGAAGTCATTAAATTTAAAGAGAAGGATGTTCAAGAATTGGTGAAAAAGATGAGGGTAAAGCAGAAAAAGAGAAAAAAGAAAGCCCAAGCAGCTGAAGATGAAGCAATGAAAAGGAGAAGACACGAATTGAAGAGGGCTTACAAGAAAAAGATTTACGCCTACAAGACCAAGTATAAACCACAAAAAGTGAGGCGTACATTCCCGATGCTTGAAGGCGACAAAACGTAAATGGGAAGGAGTCTAGCTAATGACTCCTCAAAAAGAAGCGCTTGGCGGGAGGCAACCCGTTCAATAGAGTTTGCTTTCTTTTACTTTTTAGTCTTCTTTTTATTTTTCGTTTTATTTTCCATTCGTTTTTATTCTTAAATCTTCTAAATCATCGGGCATGTCTGCTTGAGAGTTGCATAGCTTAAGTGTGGGGTGAAATTATTCATAATAAACAGAAAAATTTTGAAAAATATGCAAATTTTTAAATGACTCGCCGAGTCTGACCACGACTCGACGAGTCAACATGGATTCCAGAAAAGCATTTAACTTCTCGACCAGACTCGGCGAGTCTAACCACAACTCGACGAGTCGGTCTTATTTACAAAAAAAAAAATTAATTTCGAAATTACTTTTACATCTGGTAAATAGGGTTTTAACCCTAAAAATTCAATTTCAACATCACACTCGCCGGGTACCCCCATTCGCAAACACTCTCAAGCATTCAAAGAAATCTTCCAATCTTCTTCAATTTCTCAAGGTTTAAAATCAAAAGGTAACAACTTTCTTCTTGATTTCTAAAGAAAATGAGAGTATAAGGCCATCTATGCCTGCAATTGCATGTAAAAAACCCGTTTTTGAAAAATAATGAAATTCTAGGGTTTCGATTTTTCATGAATATTGTTGTTTTGAATGCTTAGTTTGACCTTATTACTTAGTAGGAAGTCCTTGAACAAAAACCCTTGACAGAAATTACAAGTTTTAAGGTCCAATTTCATGCGACCCGTCGACTGACTCGTGCAGGTTGCGCGACTCGTCGAGTCAGGCATGGACTCGACGAGTCCAGTCGATTTACAGTTACATTTCAGTTTTTAATTATTTTCTGTGTTTCTGGGTTTTGTGTGTTTATTTTGCAGAAATCATGTTCAGAAGAGGACAATCTTCAACTGGTAACCAAGGGGAGTTTCCATGGTTAAACTTCCCGCAAATCGAGTCCGTTTCAACAATGCGGAAGTGGAAAAAGAAGCTTGCCGATATTAAAAAGAAGGAGGTGTATGTACCGAACAGAATTGATTGGGAATGGCTGCAGAGTGTTCGCTATGAAGAAGAACTAGCTCCTTACCTTTTGAAGGAGTTCCAACATGAAGGCAACAGCATGGTGTGTGATGGGTGGAGCCGGGTCTTCCGCATTCAAGAACCGGTTTATTTGGAGCTATGTTTAGAGTTCTTTTCCACGGTATCTTTTCATGGGGGAGTGGATGTGTATCACCCGACGAGCTTTACTTTTTGTCTTGGGGGCGAGTATCGTCAATGCTCGGTGGTGGATCTTGCTTGCCGGCTAGGGATCTATGATCAACCGTTGGTTTCAACAAACATCTTTCGGGCTTTCTTGGCAAACACTCATATGGCGTTCCCCGATGGAGTCACGAGCACGGGTTGGTGGAACACCATTGGGAATAAAGTTTATATCCCGAAATCCGCGCAGGAAGGGAGCATCCGATCCCCGACCCACCGCCTCATTCACCGCCTTATTTCCTCCACCATCAACCAGAGGAAGGACGATGACAAGGTTTCCAACCTTGATGTTTTCTACCTTTGGAGCATTATCACACCCGGCGTCTTTTGCAACATTCCATGGTGTATTGCTTCATACCTCTCAGCGGGTGCGGTCAAAGATCGCAAAACATCGCGCATCAATGGAGGCATGTTTGTCACCCGTTTGGCTAATTCATTCGGGTTGATGAACCGTGGTGCCTGGAACCTCATGACTTTGATCCCGACACCCCCATTTAATCCTATTCTTTTCCGCAGGGCCCGAATTATTGAAGACTATGGTGGTGGCCATTATGCCATCCCAAATGATGATCCGGTTGTAGGTTCTGAAGCACCGGGAAGGAGGGTGAGACCGAGAAGGGAACGGGATATGGAGGATGAGCCGCCGGTGATTCCGGTAGAGAATGAAGATGTACCAATGGATTGGTACAACATAGAGATGAGGCGGATGCAAGACCAAATGGCGCGGGGGCTAAATTTTAGCAATCAATCCCACATACGACTTTTTGACCACTTCAATATTCCACATATTGATGGTGGGAATTATCCATATATTCCATCGTGGGACGAGAGGATTAGTGCACGCCATAGCGGAGCGGGAGGAAGTGGAGCCAATAACGATGATGAGGAGGATGAGGATTAATTTTTGTGTTTTTGTGTTTAAACAATTTGCATTTTTATTTTCTTTTATTTTTGATGTGTATGCTTTAAGATATTATTTTGTTTAATAGTTGTTTGCTTTAAGTATTTTCAGGATTGCATTTTGATTGCTTAGGATGAGGTAAAGCATGGTTGTTTTTCGTGTGAGAGCGAGTCAAGGAAGCGAGTTTTTAACATCAAAGTGTCAAGTCCGGTCTTAGGAGTATGAGCAATTGAGTCCAAATGTGAGGAAGGGTTAAAGAAGTTTTTAGAAGCTAAAACAGTTGCAAAATACCAAAATTTTTCGTTCAGTGGCCTACTCGACGAGTGCACTAAGTAGACTCGCCGAGTCGCCTTGTATTTCTACATATTCTGAGAAGGCGCGCTGGTACTCGACGAGTCCATCATAAGACTCGACGAGTCGATCATCTTTTACACCGATGGACTGCTGATTTGATGCTACTACTTATACCACTTGCATCCTTCCACTTCCATATCCATTCTTGAAGATCTTATGCCGATTTTCGCATGTTTAGAGCGACCCACACGATACATGGATGAGATTGTTCCCATGTATGAAGTTTATTGAAGATGGAGCTTAAATGAGAGTGATCAACCTATCCACTACTATCCCAGGGGAGTTTGTTCCGATTCCCTCTTTATTTTTATGTTTCTATGCATAGTATGCAATGAGGGCATTGCATCACATAAGTGTGGGGTAGGGGGTTGGTTACATAATAGTCAATTTTTAAAAAATTTTTGCATACCAAAAGTATTATTTAGGATTTAATTAGAAAATTTTGGTAAAAAAATAGGATTTCATGTTAGAATTGTGTTAATAATTGCATGACAACCCAAATGTTTAGTTGAGCCTATATACGTTCTAGTGCATTTGTGGCCTCCTTATTCTAGTGAAATCATGAGACAAAAACACGACCTTGCTCAGCCTGAGGGATGCAATATGTTTAGCAGCCTAAACCTGAAATGTATCCAGGAAAATTTTTATCATTAGCCAATAAAGATTGAGATTGAGCGCCCCTGCTTAAGCATGTAGGATTTGAGTAAAAAAAAAAAAGTGAGAAATACATGTTAAAAAAAGAGAGAGAGAATTACAAGAAAAGTTTGAAGAATTTTTGGAGCATCAAAGTTAAAGTATGAAGTTCAAAGATCAAAATTCCAAAAATCCAAAAAGTTGAAGATACCAAAAGCTAGTACAAGTTGGTGAATTCAAAGATATCAAAGATGAAATGTTCAAAGAAGTGAAGAATTCAAAGAATTCCATAGTGGTATCGGATAAATTGTAATTTTCTAGAATATGTATGCTTGGGTTGCTCGATTAAAAATACCTTGAGGTTAAGAGGTTTTCTGAGGATGGATTCGGAGGGTTGCATAAAATGAGCATAGTTCGGGGTGAGTGGGTGAATGTTTATGAGGATTGTGAGTATTTGGAATATGGGGGGTTCTTTAGGAAAAATTTTAGACACAAATGCATGCGTTGCGGTCTTGGCGTAATGGCTGGGTTGGATTGGAGTTATTATATGTGATTCTAATGTGTTAAAATTCAGTTTTGCTTGAGGGCAAGCAAAAGACAAGTGTGGGGTATTTTGATATGTGCATATTTAGTGTGTATTAAGTATAGTTTTTTATTCATATATTGGCTAAATTATCGCATATTATGGACAAAAGGTACTTAAAAGTGTTAAATTGTGTTTTTCAGTCCAAAGATGAAGCTCGGAAGCGAAAGGAAGCAAGAGAAGCGGTTGAGAGCTCAAGATTGGAAAGAAGAAAGAAAACAGCCAAAATAAGGCTTCTACTCGTCGAGTTATCTCTTGACTCGACGAGTCCGGTCGCGGATTCAGAGAGATAAGCATTCGGAAGTCAAGACAGTTATCAGGTTACGTAGAATGTGAGAGGGACTCGACGAGTCACCACTTGACTCGACGAGTCGAACCGCTTATTTAAAGATAATTCCACAGATCGAGAAGGAGAATTCTGGGAAGTTTCAGAGGTGTTAAGCTGCGAATAAAAAGCCAGAAGAACCCTAGAAGTCGACCAAAGAAGCTAGAATCCAATTCCGGGAGTAATTAAGGCGTAATTTCATCATTCTACTTAATTCTTTTGTTTTGTCAATATGATTAAGCAACTTGAACTTATTTGTTTGCTGTTATTCACCTTAGTTATGAACTAATTTCTTTATACTTCTGTTTGGGGATACAAAGTTGACAATATGGTTTGATTGATTGGTAGGATTAATTCTAAGTTGGTGATTAATTGTTATTTTAGCTTGCTAAAGAACCTTGTGTATGAATGATAATTTATTTTCTGTTAATAGGAAGATAGTTAATTAGCATGAACATCTATTAATTATCAACCTCATATGATAAGTGACCACTAAATCATATGTCTAGGATTAATGAATATGAAACTAGGATTAATAAGTAAATTGAGTAAATTCATGTGCAAGCTTGTAAGATGACTATTGAACAAGAGGTTAATTAAAGATAACAATTTAATTAGCTATTGCAAGTCTAACTTAACCCGAATAATTAATCTAGTAAATATAATTAAGTTAAGCAATTGGCCACTGTTTGAATTAGTTTATTTGCTAAGGATTAGGGTAGTGAACACAACTTAATCACTTGAATCGGTAACCAACGAAAGAATTAATCCATTGCACTATTACCTTAAAAGCAACCATAAAGTTAACCGAGTTGAACTAAACAGAAGTTTCTTTCCCATTATTGAATCTAGTTAATTTGTTCTTTTCTAGCCTTGCATTAGTTTTGTTTAATAAGTTTCTAGTCTTGTAAAACTAGAGAAAAACCCTTATTTGCTAAAGTAATTTAGATAGAATTAGTTTTTAATTTAATTTGCCGTTCCCTGTGTTCGATACCCTACTTGCTTGAACTATACCACAATTGATAGGTTCACTGCCTTTTGTGTGTTATTTGATAATTAAAGTAGGATTAAAACTAAGTGAGTTTTACACACATCACCTGCAGTAGTAGCCAGCAAGGCCTAGAAATTGACGAATCTCTATAGGCGTCTTCAGTGCTGACTAATTCTCAATGGCTTTTATTTTGACAGGGTCCACGTGAATTCCCTCTTCGCTAACCACATAACCCAAGAATTCGGCTCTTCAAATCCAAAATTTGCATTTAGATAACTTTACATAAAGTTTCTCTGATCGTAGTGTTTCTAAAACTTGGCGTAGGTGTTAACTATGCTCTTCCTTACTTAGAGAGTAGATAAGTATGTCATTGATGAACACAATAACGAACTGATCAAAGTAAGGACAGCACACTCGGTTCATTAAATCCATGAACACTGCGGGTGCATTGGTTAATCCGATGGGCATCACTACGAACTTGTAGTGTCCATAACGAGTTCGGAAGGTTGTCTTGGGTACATCCTCTTCTAGCACTCGTAACTGGTGATACCCGAATCTCAGATCATTTTTCGAAAAGTAATTTGCCCCTTGCAGTTGGTCGAACAAATTGTTTATGCGAGGTAGAGGGTAACAATTCTTCACGGTTAGTTTGTTTAGTTCTCTGTAGTCTATACACATACGGAACGATCCGTCTTTCTTCTTCACGAACAAGACCGGTGCTCCCCAGGGTGAGAAGCTAGCTCTAATAAAGCCCTTGTTGAGCAGTTCATTAAGTTGACCGGGTATTTCCTGCATCTCATCTGGTGCTAGACGATTGTATGATTTGGATACTAGGGTAGCCCATGGAACTAAGTCGATTCTGAACTCGACTTTGCGATGTCGGGAAAATGATGTACTTCTGGGATGTTCTTTATGTCTTTTGTCTCTTGTCTCCTATCAACAACATGGGCAAGGAATGCATGACATTCCTTTCGTAAGTACTTTTGGGCTTGTATACTCGAGATGATACGAAGGTTCGTGTCAAGTTTGTCTCCATAAATAACTAGGGTTTCAGTAGACAGTAGATTTAGACGAACGACCTTTTCATAACACATGATGTTAGCACGATGAGAGCTCAACCAATCCATGTCGATAATGACATCGAAACTTTTAATTGAGACCTGCATGAGGTTGATTGGAAATGAATGGCTATCTAGAGTAAGCGTACATCCTATGTATATACTGCTAGTGCTCTCAGTCTTTTTGTTAGCCATTTCTATAGTGAACAGTTCTTTAAGTGCACATGGTTTTTGTTTAAGTAAGTGAGCAAATTTCTGGTTCACGAAACTCCTCTCTACTCCACTATCAAACAGTATGCATGCATAACATTTATCGAGGAGAAACGTACCAATGACCACTTTAGGGTTGGCTATTGCTTCCACGTGGACAATAGCTGAAACCCTTCCCACTCCGCCCGCGTTCCCTGCCTTCGGGCAGTTCCTCTTGTAGTGATCCATTGAGTCACATCCATAGCAAGCCTGACCCACACCAACGTCGGGGACTTGGGTGATTGGCCTTGCCAGAGCCTTGTAGAAACGAGTAGTGTACCCCTTCATGTTGCAGTTAGCGCACTGCATTTCCCGACAGGGTCCGTTGTGCTGGAAGCTACACTTGTTGCATGTGGGCAAGCTTCTAGCATACTGCTTCATTGGTGCAGTAGCAGTAGGGGTTATCACAGCATAAACAGCCACGACCTGCTGCTTTTTGACAAAGTTCTACGACGCTTTGTTCTTCTTGTTATCCAAAAAATTTCTCTTTTTGTCAGCGACCTTGGGTGGTTCTGGGATGTCTAGGGTTGTTGTTGTTATCGGGGTGCGGACACCATGATCGATGAGCCACTGTGCCATTCACTTGGCACTGTCAAAGGTAGTGGGGTTCGAAGCTAAGACATTCCCCTGAAATGGAGGCACCAGCCCACAAAGATACCTTGCGACTTTCTTTCCCTCAGTACAGACCATTCCTGGACATAGTGCCACCAAATCGCTGAATCTGGCAGTGTAGGAAACTATGTCGGAGCCCTTCATGGTTAGGCTCCAGAGTTCCTGTTCATGTTTCTGAACCTCGCCCCTCGGGCAGTACTCTTCAATTATGAGCTCCTTCAGAGCTTCCCAGCCCATAGAATTAGCCACTATGAGAGTAAGTGACCTAACATGGCTATTCCAAAATGTTAAGGCTCTTTCCGAGAAGGTGTAGGCAGAAAATTTTACTTTGCTTCCTTCCTGACAAGAGAAAATCTCGAAGATCGACTCCGTTTTCTCGAACCATTGCGAGAGGGTAATGATTCCGCCAGTCTCGAACCATTGCGAGAGGGTAATGAAGTCCTTATACGAGCACTCTCTAGAGCGCACTAGAGCATCAACTTGAGTGGAATGAACTGTTGTTCCACTCCCGCTAGTACCACTAGTACTAAATTGAGCTAAGGCTGCCGAAACAGACGCAACCACTGTAGCTTGGATATCTGTTGGATTGTATTGTGGAGGAGACGGAGGTTACGTTGGGGTTATCGGAGGATTGCATCTCGTTGATCGACGTGTAGGCATCTTTCAACTAAAAGTTTACAAAGATGAAGGTGATAGTAAGAATCAAGTGTGAGTATAAAGAGAGTGATACATGGACTAAATCATCATAGCCCAATAAAACAGATGAGAGTATGATTGAAATGAAAACACTTGGATAAAGATTTCCCTAAAAGATTAGATGACTGTCAACAATATTGGCATTAATGATGTAGCTAGTTCAGGAAAATGACCTATTACTAGGTCTTACATCACATAAGAATAAGAAAATTTTGACAGCATAGAGACCTAGCAATAGTACTTGAAAGACAGGAATATTTACCGGGAAAAGTGCTACATAGACCATAGATAAGAAGGCTATTTCGTAAACCAAAAGATGGATGAGTAGAGCATCTTCTACCGGCGACGGGTACCCCTCGGGTGAACCATCAATCCTGCCAGTTGATGCTCCACGTCAAGAAGGTGTCGGTCATATACTCTTTGGCGTGCTCGGAGCTCTATGTCTTCGGCTCGACTTGCAGCTAATTTTTGCTACAGAGCCACATTGTCACTCATAGATCTCCCATTAGCATCTTCAAGACGGAGAATGCGGACTGTATTAACTCCTGCATTGGCATCAACTTCCATGATTCAGTTGATGGTTGTCCTACCCTGCTCTTCATTTCAAGCAACTCTGCGGACCAGGATAGGCAGGACTCTGTGTGCTGAGCCTCCCTCGCTCAGGTTGTAGAAGCTTATATCTCCGTTGTATGGTATTGGTTGAACCTGCTCTTGACTCCACCTAGCCAAGTTTTCCACCCACAGAGGCTTGGGGCCTCGAAAAGCCGGACGAGGGTTAGGATTTAGGATCGAAGCTGCCAGGGGTAGATCATTGACCTCTGGCTCGGAGTAAGAATCTTTTGGAAAATTCTCTGCGAAGTCATCATCCAATGGGATTGCATGATTCTCTTCTGGCTCTGCATACAACCATCCACCATTACCTTTGTTTTGAAAGTACGGGTCGTCAGGGAGATTAAATCCATCCATGTTATCTAAGTAAGAAAAGGGGTGAAAAAGATAGTTCATAGACGTACTGCTTAAGATAATTATAGGATGATCCTTACTAGTTACTTCAATACTTGCGTACTACATACCAGTGATTTGTAACCAAAACAGAATAGACATTCGAATAAGTGGTCCTAACTCTAAATCCACAACCAAACAAGGAACCAGAAGTAAATCAAAGATCACAAATTCTAAGTCTGTGACACCTTAGTCACATATAACCTTAGCGTTTCCACTCAACAACTACTAACCTACTAATAAAGACCTTTTAGTTATCAAAGAAGTATTTATAGTAACACAAAATACTCCTACGGTATTTTAAGTTTATGTTCTGTTCTAAAGTTTTCAATGTAGTAGTGTTGGTAAGTTTTTAGACTTTCTTCAACGCCTCAACCATTCCTAGGCACATGCTAACACTTCTCGGAAAGATATAGTTGATCAAGCTATATCATTCCCAGATCCGATTATATGTTCCGAAGCCTGCTTGTGATGTCTAACAACCGCAATACTTTTGTTCTGTCCTATACGTCACCGATTTTAGTAGGAACGCAGGTATGTATACTTTGGTTAAATACTTTATTATTTAAAAGTATAAACTCTTGGTCAGAGTCTTTTAATCTCGATGTATTTATAGTTGTATATCTTTTATGGGTTGATATACTTAATTCATTATAAACAAAGCTCTGATACCAATCTGTCACACCCCTAAACCGGAACGGTGGAAACGTTCGGGGGCGGAGGACGTCATGTACTCATATCAATGCATAATAGTAAACAAGCAAAAACATCATCCATTTCATTAATAGTATAATTCAATACAAGTGTGTTCTGTGTATAGTTTGAGAGAGACACCAAAATATGAATCAAAATAAAAGACGAGTCTCGAATGTGCTCCCTCTTCTCAAAACCTGGTCATCGGTACCTGTCTATTGGTGACCTAGGAATACAAGTTATTTTGAAAGAGTTGATCGGCATTTAAGATGGTGAGTTCATAAGTAATTTAGTGTCAATTGTTGTATATGTTTGATGAAAGTGTTTGAACATGTTTGTAAGTGTTTGTTGTAAACATTTGTAAGTATTTTTTGTAAATGTTTGATGTAGATGTTTGATGTATATGTTTGAATCTCCTATAAAATCCTATATTTTCTACTTATAATGAAATGTACACTTCTACCAAGACATGACTGTTGTGCGTGTTTGTTCTTTTGTAAAAGTAAGAGTTCCTCCCAAGTATGACTATCATTACCAAAAATATAGATTACATTACCGTCTACGTGAGAAGATCATGATATAAATGTAATGGGAAAATGAATATGTACTGTAGTATTGTATATAGTGACTAATTTTAGTACAAACTACCTTTAAGCTAATTGTTTAAATAAGGTAAAATGTGATGAGATTATAACCATAATTGATTCACTAGTAAAACACAATGATCAAAGACGTCGAAATGGTATGACATTCATCACCCGTAGACCTGCAGGTCCCACTGTAGCTAGCAGTAAGGTGTAGGATGGTCAATCCTATATAGATCTATACACAAACTCACGCTCTCCCACCAAGAGACTCTGGTTACAAAACGTGACACAACAGTATATTGCCATGCCATGAAGTAGTGGCGCACATTAATGTTATAGTATTCTTGTATTTGTACAGTATTCTAGTATATAGTATGTTCCTCCCTGTTTCTCATTATAGTATGTTCTTTCTGTTTTTCTTCATAGTATGTTAGAACTAACTCATGTATGAACTAACTCTAGTATGTTTCATTGTTCTAGAAATATTATGTAGTAATTCTCTAAACTATACCTATTATAGTTTACTAGTAATGTTGTTTGAATGATTGGGTATGTTTGTAAGCCTTTGCTACCCAAAGGTGTTGAACTATGGTAAGAACTTTTATATCTATACACATATACATAATATATAACTAAGATTCAAATGAGACTCGGACAAACAACTGGATACCCTAAGTCCACAACCAAACAAGGAACAGGAAATAAAGTGAGTTATCAGTCCTAAGCCCTTTCAACCTTATTTATATAACTATATCTATATAGACATGATTTTGACAATATATAAGTTTAAAAGAGTTTAGCATATAAAAGAGCTTTAACATAAAAAAGAATTTTAACCATTCGATAGGTTACAGATGACTTGATGTTAGTTTATAAGATGTTTTGAAATAGTTTGTTTGATAAAACAGTTTGAAGTATAAGAAATCCACTTGTTTGATAGTTATTAATCACATGTTATTGATGTAATAACTATAATGTTTTCTGCTTGTATATTTCCCCCCATAAAAGCATTTAAAATGATTTAAAAGATAGGTTAAGGGGTATAAACTCACATGTAGTGAGTGATTTAAATGTAAGATCGATATAGTGAAGCCTCAAGCACAAACGGATCCTATTAAGCATATAATGACACATATATGTATATAATTAGTGTATATAACAACAAATCATGAAGGGAATCACCTTAGGGACTAGGAAACACTTGGATTCAAGTGTTACAATCACATATGATTGTATTAAGGGGGTTCACGGCCACACAAGGGTGTTTATAGCCATGGTGTTTACGGTCAAAGATGTTCACGCCCATAGGAGTTTACGGCCAATGAAGTTTATGGCCAAAGAAGATCTTGAGGAGGGTTTATAGCCAAGGGAGATGCTCATGGCCGTAAACTCTTATTGTTCTTGGGAAATGGTTGTTTTCAAGGGTATATGTTAAGAGCTTCTATAGGATAACTAGTATAAGGAAGGATACTTACGTTTTGAAGCTTGGAGGGGGTGTTCACGGTCCAAGAACTAGTATTTGTTCTTGGTGTAAGCGATGAAGATTTGAAGATCTACCCAAAAGACATGAAATCATGGATGAAATCATAAGGTTTCACTAGATTAATCAAGGTACCAACTAACAAATGGAAGAAACACTTACATATTTGAAGATCAAGACGAATACTCTTGATGATAGTTGAGAAAGAATCGAGTTTCTTGAGTTGGAAGTGTGAGAAGTGGTGAAAAATGATGGAATATCATATATATGGGAGGTGTTCACGGCCAAGGAGGGGTTTACGGCCGTGAACCCTAATTTACGGCTGTAAACTCCTCATGATGGAGTTTTCCGGCTCGAACACTGCACAATGAACTCTAGCAGATACTTCCTAACACCCTATCCTATAATGTACTAGGCTTAGAACACTCAAATAGACCCTTAACAAAGCTAAAAGATAGCAAAAACACGTTTGACATTCGATTGAATTAACTAGTTTTACAAGATAGAAATTTCGGGTTGTCACACAAGCTGTTGAACTTCAAAAGTGTACTTTAATAACTTTTGACCTAAACATCTTGTAATCAAGTCACACTTCAGCTTCAAAAGTATTAAACATCTCTAGTTCTCGTAGCAGAATGAACCCAAAATTCTTCAAAAGAATAATCTGCTAAAATATGAAACATCCTGAAGTGAAGTCTAAATAATAAATAATTTGGATCCGGGAAACATCTATTGAGCTCAAAAATCTGATCAAAGATTACCAAAAATTAGTGCCACATTGCATCACTAAATAAATTATCGTCTTCAAAAGTGTCGAAAATCCATTCTCAAACAATCATAAAATTGGATTCGGATACTAACATAATATTCTCTCCTTATTTTTTTATAACCAATGCCCGTATATCGAAACTAAATAAATAAATATGGATGGAGAGTGTTGGATACCAAGAGCTTCGCATCCTCTCCCTAGATGTATGAATGATCAAGATAAAACAAAATACATAAAGTAAATTAATACTTCCAAAGTCATAAGTAACCGGTTTATCATGTCTCTAAAAACTGTCTGAACAAGTACCAAAGTAATCATACGAACTCTGCGTGAAAGTTCTTTGCGGTGCTAAAAATGCTGATGCACTCAAACTGCGGTGTTGAAAATGCTGATGTATCCATTTTTTCAAGAGCTACAAGTCATAAAAAACTTCATAGAATGAATCTTGCAAAGCAACTTTGTAGATCATCGCCATTGCAGTTCAAAACAAGCAAAGAAAAAAAAATATGATGTTCGACTGCGGTATGGAGGGTAACTGGTCCTAAGACACTGATCCAAGGAATGTTGGTCGAAGGACCTTGATTGAAGGGAAATCCTCATGCGAAGAATAATAAAACTCTTCCAATATAATCAGCAAGAAGTAATCCATCGTGACGGTCAAAGCTTGAATAAATCTCCAATAATAATATCTTTTGTGAAGACAATAAATCGAGTCATGCAAAAATTATTCTTCACAAAAGTTCTTCAGCTAATTGGTTTATTAAATCTCCAATAATAATATATAGATTTGAGACCACTATATTTTGTGAAACGTGGAGACATAATCGTAGTCACTAATTTTGGAGATTGGGTTAAAAAATTTAAACGCAAAATAATTGAAAATTTTTGATATTTTTTTTAAATAAAATTTTCGTCATTTAGATCTTCCAAAAAAATTAAAAAATAAATAAATAAAATTACGGTTTATTTAAAATATCTTTGAAGTATTCTAGTAGAATATTCTACTATAAAAATTACAACAAAATGATTAAAATATTAGACTACAAATATTAAAATAATTCAAATATAATATTAGAATATTTTAACATTCTAAAAAGTACATTTGAATATTTATAGTGTAATATTCTATTAGAATATTTCACTTATATTTAAAAAATAGTTTTTTATATTTTTATATTTTTTTGGGTAAATAATATGATGAAAATATTAATTAAAAATAAAATTTTCGGATTTTTTCTTTTATTTTCCATTTTAGATTTATTTTTTTATTTATTGATCTCCAAGATGAGTGGATAGGATTGCGTCCCCATGTATCACGAAATTAACATGGTCTCAAAAGAATATATATATATATATATATATATATATATATATATATATATATATATATATATATATATATATATATATATATATATATATATATATATATATATATATATAGACACACACATAAACGAAATAGCAGACGCATAATTGTCCACGTACAATTAGTGATATGTGTTAAGGTGGCGATGTGAACATTTTCATGGAAAACATTAGTGTTTCATACATAGCACAACACAAATTTGATAGTCAATGTTGACCCAATAATTTGGAGAATAAAAGGGCACGTAGTCACCTGCCCAGTAAAAGATCCATTGCTTATTTTTCTGCTTTCAGCTATGGTTTAGCCTATTTAAGTTACTTTGTTTTAGCTGTTTTAGAGTGTAACAGTTTCCAGTTTCAATAAGTAAACATTCGGCTATCTTGTTCCCATTATACTCCTATCAATTTCACTGTTAGATTAGCCTAGCCCACTAGTAAGTGGTATCAGTGTTGTAAGGTTCTGATCATTTGTATGCCCAAGATTATCAAATACAATACCATTACAGCAGCTTGAACATCCAATCCACCCAAAGACAGCCCATACCCCCTTCAATGCCCGATGGTAACCTCATCAAATTACAATATATGGTCTATCAAGATGGTAGCCATTATCGATGCCCATGGGTTGTGGGATGCCATTGAGCCACAAACCGATGTGGTTGTGGATGAGATAAAGAGCAAGCAAGCTCGAGCTTTCATTTTCCAGTCGTTCCCAGAAGAGATGCTTGCACAAGCTGCGAAGAAGAAGACAACCAAGGAGGTTTGGGACTCTCTAAAGTCACAATATGTGGGTGTAGAGAGGGTCCAAAAGGCAAGGTTACGGGTACTGACAAGCGAATTCGAAGCACTCTAGATGAAGGAAACGGAGACTGTAGATGAATATGCAGGGAAGATATCAACTATGATCTCAAAGTTTGGAAGTGCATGGTTAATTTTGGAAGATAAAGAATTGGTGAGGAAGCTATTCGATATTGTCCCCGAAAAGTTTATAAATCTTGTGGCATCAATTGAGCAAAGCTCCGATATGGAGTCTATGCCATTCGAGGAGGCAATTGGGCACTAAAAGGCTTAAGAAGACCAACTTCGACTCCGGAAGGCAAACTCAAGTGGTGACAATGCCTTGTTACTTGAAAAGTCGAAAGGTTCCTCAAGTCATTGCAGTCCAAGCAAGACCGGGGGTCAGGGGAGAGGTGCAAGTAGTGACAGAGGTGGAAGGGGAGGTTCACGAGGTTGAGGGTCGACTCGTGGAAGAGATGGGCATTCAGGTGGTAGTTTTCGTCAAGAAGAAAACAACACCAATCGGAAGCCACGAGATAAAAGTCGTATCACATGTTTTGAGTGCCAAGAACTTGGCCATTATGCTTCCGAATGTAAAGCCAAGAAGCAGCAAGATCAGGAGGTGAACTTAGCTGTAGATGAAGATGGACATGCCTTGCAGTTAACTGTACATGGAGAAGAAAACGCAAGTATGGTTCTTCTAAATGAGGAAAAGGTGTATCTGAATTAGTTAATGGGAAGTGAAGATGACAACATGTGGTACTTGGATAATGGGGCTAGTAACCACATGATTGGCTCTAAGGCCCTATTTGTAGAATTGGATGAGAAGATGACTGGTCAAGTACGATTTGGAGATGATTCTAAGGATTCTATCAAAGGAAATGGCACTTTACTATTTGATTACAAAAATGGTGATCAGTTTATTATCTCATATGTATATTATATCCCAGCTCCACATAGCAATATAATTAGCTTGGGACAGATGACTGAGGAGGGATATGATATAGGAATGAAGAGGGAATTTCTAAGGATGTATGATGAAGCTAGCCGTTTGATCATGAAGGTATAGAGGTCAAGAAATAGACCATATAAGATAAAACTCACACCTGGGAAGCCTACGTGCTTGGCTGTGAGTATGGTTGATGACTCATGGTCGGGGCATGCACGAATGGGCCACATGAATTTTAGAATGCTGGAAGAAATGACACGGAAGCAAATGATGAGAAGAATGCCTCTAGTAACTCATCTAGCATAGGTGTGTGAAGGATGTATGGTAGCTAAGCAATCTAGACAAAGATTTCCAAAGGCGGCCCAATGGAGAGCTAACGAACCGCTCCAATTGTTACACGCGGGGGTCTGTGGAGCCATCATACCTTCAAAAAAGGGCGGAAATCAGTACTTTTTACTAATTGTCGATTATTACTCTCGAGACATGTGGCTGTACCTAATCAAAACCAAAGACGAGGCTTTTGGGATGTTCCATAAATTCAAACTACAAGTATAGAAAGAGAGTAGCTATAAGATCAGGATGCTAAGAACTGACCGTGGGGGAGAATTTAACTCCAACCATTTCTTGGAGTTTTGTGAAGAAGGTGGAATATGACAACAACTAACGACCACACATATGCCCCAAAAAAATGGCGTTGTGGAACGTCGCAATCGAACGCTTCTGGAGATGACGAGGTCGCTACTCACGGCGATGAAGATGCCATATTAATTCTGGGGTGAGGCGGTGAGACACTCGGTATACTTGTTGAACCCAACTGGAACAAAGGCACTAAAGGACGTGACTCCATATGAGGCCTGGAAGGGTTCAAAGCCTTCGGTCGCACATCTTAAGGTTTTTGGGTGTGTGGGTTTTGTCAAGAAATTACGGGGCATATCCAATCTAAGTGATCGAAGCGAGACTATGGTTTATTTGGGGGTGGAAGAAGGAACAAAAGGGTATCGGCTGTATAATCCCAGGAATCGCCGAATCATAATTGCAATAGATGTCGTTTTTAAAGAGTCGAAGTCATGGGCCTGGAATGAGGAAATAATTGGAGAGCCAGTTACCACACCTTATTGGACTAATGTTTTAGCCCAAGACATAAACCAATTACAGTCGACCCAAGAACAGCAACCATCAGATGACGTGAATGTAAGCCCCTCGACGCCGATTAACTCTCACTTGCTTGCCTCCGAGTTTGGAACGAATAGCTTGTCTGTTGGAGAATCACCTATATCGATCTCACCTGAAGGTGGGTTGCGACAAACACCCTCAAGTCAATTCTAAAGAAACTATGAAGATGGTGGGTCGGCAGCTTCGTTCGATGATACCCCAACAAAAGGGTTTTGCTCAATCAACGAGATTTACCAAAATACAGAGAGGATGGTGGAAGACGAGGTGCAGAGGTTGTATGAGCAAAATCAAGAACTGTTGCTAATCGATGACGAACCCAAAACATTTGAAGAAGCATCAATTAAAAGAAATTGGAGGCTATCCTTAGAAGTAGAGTTGAAATCGATCGAGAAAAAAAATACTTGGGTTTTGACCAGATTACCACGACAAAGGCAATTGGGTTAAAATGGGTATTCAAGTTCAAAAGAGATGCAACAGGAAACGTGATCAAGCACAAGGCCCGACTAGTCGCTAAGGGGTATGTTCAAGGAAAGGGCATCGATTTTGAAGACACTTTTGCACTAGTGGCTCATTTGGAAACTATAACGTTAATCCTGACAGTACCGACAAGAGAAAACTGGCTTGTACATCATTTAGATGTCAAGTCTGCGTTTCTACACGGTGACCTCAAGGAAGAGGTGTACGTCTCTCAACCAACTGGATTCTTAGTCAAAGGAAAGGAGAATGTGGTCTATCGTCTCAGAAAGGCTTTGTACGGGTTAAGACAGGCTCCAAGAGCCTGGAATATAAAGCTAGACCAGTCACTCAAAGGACTAGGATTCACCAAATGTGCTCAAGAACAAGCAATCTATAAGGTACAAAAATCCAATTTAATCCTCATCGTAGGGGTATATGTTGATGACCTTATAGTTACTGGCTCAAGTGAGAAGGGAATTCTAGAATTCAAGAAAAGAATGAAGCAAGTGTTTGAAATGATTGACTTGGGACTTCTATCCTATTACCTAAGAATAGAGGTATTTCAAGGGAAGGATGGTATTATGCTCACACAGCACGAGTATGCAAAGAAAATCCTAAAGTTGGCAGGAATGGAAGAGTGTAACAACTCATAGTATCCAATGGAAGCCAATTTAAGGCTAACCAAGGATGAACAGGTAGAACCTATAAATGCGACAAATTATAGGAAATTGGTTGGTAGCCTAAGGTATTTAGTACATACCAGACCCGATTTGAACTTCAGTATTGGAGTTGTGAGTAGATATATGCAGAACCCAAAGCAAAGCCACTATGTAGCCATACAACATATCCTAAGATATGTGAGAGGAACAATCGGGTATGGTTTAATGTATCACAGAGGAGGTGATGGCATGCTAGTAGGGTAGAGTGACAGCAGCTATAATGATGACCGGGAGGATGGAAGAGAAACCACAGTTGTGGCATACTATTTCTCAGGAAATTTAATAACATAGGCCTCACAAAAGTAACAAATTGTTGCTCTAAGCTTGTGTGAGGCGGAATACATGGCTGCAACTGCAGCTGCTTGTCAGGGACTCTGGTTGAGAAATTTTCTAAGTGACCTTGTTGGAAGAAAAGCTCAAAGGGTTAAGTTATTGGTGGATAATCAATCTGTCATTGCACTTATAAAGAATCTGGTTTACCATGGGAGGTGTAAACACATAGATACAAAGTATCACTTCATTCGTATGTGTGTTGAAACATATTAAATTCAGGTGGAGCATGTGAGTGGAGATCAAGAAAAGGCTGATATGCTAACAAAGGCAATGCCAAGAATTAAATTTGCTGAAATGAGGGCACTCATAGGTGTGGAATATCTGAATATGAAGGACAACATTGAGGGGGGGGGGATGATAGTCAATGTTGACCTAGTAATTAGGAGAATAAAAGGGCATGTGGTCACCTGCCCAGTAAAAGACCAGTTGCTTATTTTTCTGCTTTCCATTATAGTTTAGACAATTTAAGTTACTTTGTTTCAGCTGTTTTAGAGTGTAACCGTTTCCATTTTCAATCATTCAATAAAGTAAACATTCGGCTATCTTGTTCCCATTATACCCATGTCAATTTCACTGTTAGATTAGCCTAACCCACCAACAAAATTGTCTCCATGTAATTAACGATGTGCATTGAGTAGGGTATACGAACGACTACATGTGAATAGTTGTGTATTCTTAAAGTTATAATTTTAATGTCTCTACAGGATTATGATTACATACTCCCATTTTAGTTTATTGTGAATGTTCATACAGTTGAAAATTTTATGAGGTGGAGCCCATGATATTTCGTGAGCCATCCTAAATTTACTTTAAAATCTAGAATTTATGAATTACATCTTAAACCAATTGGTCGTTCACTATTTATGAATTACATCTGTATCAAGATATATATATATGGGATGTTGATATGAAATGGTGAAATCTAAAGTTTTTACTATGATGGGGAAGCTTCATTATTTATGTCACGGGCTCTGCTGAAGGTTTTTCATTACACTAATTTGAAGATTTGTGCTCAAAGTATATAGTTAGGAAGTGTAATGAATCATTTTTGTAATTTCAACTAAGTTTAATGTGGTATTTATATATAAGTTGATGGCAAACTAAAAATATTGCAGATGGATAGACGAATGACTAGCTCTACATATATAATAAGACTTGCTTCGTGAAATACAAGTGGAGTTAAAACACATCTAGTTGGAGTTGAAGGAAATGCAATTGGAGTTCAAGAAGATTAAAAAAATGGGTGTTTGAAATTCTAAGAATATATGTTTAGAAGTGTTATCTTACTTAGGGTTGTTTTAGTTAAGGTAGTTATGATTTTCACATTGTGTATTGTGCATTGTTATATTTTGTTTTATTTGTGAAAATATATGTAATGACTTTACCATAATCTGTTTGTTATTGAACAAAGTTTCTTAAGCTCGTGTTAATAGTTACATCAACTTTATCATAAAAAAATCCATGTCGTGTTGCTGATATGCAATGCCTCTCCAATCATTGATCTGCAAAATGACCCCATGTGTAATGAATATTTATCGTGATAATCTTGAATGTTTAATTTTTTTATTTGTGTGTACAGATGTTTCTACGTGTGTACAGATGTTAATAAAACCATATTTAAATTCTTTTTAGAAAAATTATATAAATGCTCCATATTCTTTACAAAAAGAAACATTTTTATTTTTTAATTTTTTTTATGAAGATGGTCCAAGTGGATTCAATTTCTTGTAGGGTTGGTCCCAAACCCGTGTAAAATTATATTTTTACCCTTTTTAATTTTCATTTTTTCTTGTATTTGTTTATAATTTATATAAATATTAATTGTAAGGTCCCTTCGTACCTAGATTTCTTCCCTCTTTATAATCAATAAAAGCCATCCCCTCTCCTTCACCTCTAGTCAACACCACCGTCATCCTGAAAACGTAAAGCAAACTAATGTCATGAATTAACTAAATAATACAAGATATGGTTTATTTTCAAACATATTAAGTGAGTGCAAAATGGTCAAAGCATACATGTTAGTATCCATATCGGAATTGAACAAATTTGGATGCAAATAGTCATATCATATAAGTTAGTATCCATATTAGAATTAAACAAATTTTAACGGAATTGAAAGACGGAGAGTTATCCTCTCCTGTTTATCTGATTTATTTGTTAGATTATTTGGTTAGTATCCATTAGTTTATCGTTATCTTTGTTTGCTTGTTTATCAAGAACTTCTTTGTATTTAAACCTTTTTGATAATTGAAAAAAATAACCTTTTGATTCATTAAAATTTCCATGATATCAGAGCAGGCTTCACAGGCTTGCAACGAACCTAACCGAAGATTGTCAGTGAGAAATCAGATTCGCCAAAGGAATCTGATGGGACTCCCATCGATTCCAATTCTCCCTACTACATCCATGCGTCGGAGTACCCCAGGCAGATGCAAGTAAACAACGTCCTAACCGACAACAACTATAATGACTAGGCTCGGGAGATTAAGAACTTTCTGTTCGCCAAGAACCAGGTTGGATTCATAACTTGGTCGATTAAGAAACCAAAAGAAATTCAGTCGTATACATGCCTTGGATACGTGCATATGTGATGATCAAGGGATGGCTAACTACGACCATGGAGAAGGATATCAGAACAAGCGTCAAATATGTAGACACATCAAAGGATATATGGGATGATCTAGAGGAAAGGTTTGGAAAAGAAAGTGCTCCAACAGCATATGAGTTGAAACAGTCACTCACCATCACAAGAAAAGAAGGAACATCGGTTTCAACTTATTAAACCAAGCTACGAGGACTGTGGGATGAGATCCAGACAATATCACCTCTTCCTCGTTGTTCATGCTCGAATTGTACCTATGACATTGGCAAAAGGCTTAATTCATTTAAACAAAAAGAAAAGCTCTACGAGTTCCTCATGGGTCTTGACAATGAATACTCCAAAATCAAGACACAAATTCTTGCCATGAAACCCACACCCTCTTTAGGAACCGTGTATCACTTGGTGGCTGAGGACGAACAGCAAAGGGCGGTTTCGGTATCCAAGCAGACAAACACAGAGGCTGCAACATTTCAGACCTACACTCCAGGGAGAAAAGAAATCACTACAGATTTCAATTGTCAAAAGAAGAAGTCTGCACCAAAAGACATTAAGAGGGCAATAGGAGAAGAGGTAGAGCACTGCAACCACTGTGGTAAGAATGGTCACAATACAGACAGATGTTTCAAAAGAATTGGGTATCCCGATTGGTGGCCGAATAAGGCGAAATAGGAAAAGAACAAAGCAAAGGTAGCCTTCGTTAATTCAGGAACTAGTCCTATTCCAGGACTTTCAAGTGAGCAATACCAGAACCTGATCAAACATTTCGCTAAAAATGGGTCAAACAGCAACACCACATCCACAGTAAACATGGTTGGTAAGCTCGAGATCGATGATGCATGGGTCGTTGACTCTGGTGCTACTGAATATATAACGTAAAAACAAGATTTAATAGAAAATAAAACGAGATATCCATTGGAACCATCAGTTACAATACCCAATGGAGATCTTGTTTCTATTAATGGAAAAGGAAATTGAACTTTAGATAATGGAATCAAAATTGAAGGAGTCATGCATATTCCACAATCCAATTGCAATTTATTATCAGTCAGTCGACTAACTAGAAATTTACAATGTGCCATAACCTTCCTTCCTGATTTGTGCTACATGCAGGAAATACACTCGAGGAACTTGATTAGCGTAGGTGAGTGCAAAGGTGGTCTCTACCGAATGGGTTTGGCTGCAGAAAAGAAGAGTGTTATGATGACAACCATTGATGTTGAGCTGTGGCATAAGAGATTGGATCATGCCTCTGAATCAAAGTTGAGCCAAGTCGATTTTTTGGAAAATTATTCTAGGAAATTAAAAGAAAGAGTTTGTGATTCTTGTGTAAAAGCTAAACATACTAGGCTTCCATTTACTCTTAGTTCAATAAAAACAAATAGTTGCTTTGATTTGTTACATGCTGATGTTTGGGGCATGTATCGTCCTCCTTCGATTTCCGGTGCTTCTTATTTCCTTACCATCGTAGATGATTTCAGTAGGGATGTTTAGGTTTATCTTCTTAAACACAAGAATGAAGCAAGCAGCTATCTAATTGACTTTCACAACATGGTGAAAACGCAATTTGAAAAACAAACCAAGCGAATAAGAGCAGATAATGGAGGTGAATTCATATCATGCTCCATGAGAGACTTTTATGCTAAGGAGGGAATCATATTGGAGGACCACATGCCCACATACTGTAACACTCGTGTTTCTAGCCTAGGCATTTATATTGAGTTGATAGTCTAGGTTAACCTTTGTAACTCATTTTGAAGAAATGAAAAGGAGTTATGTGAATATTATGTGAATTATGTGTTTTATGCTTAATTATTAGGGCTTAATTAATTAAGAATAAAAATAAGCGTCAAAATTAAAGTGTGAGATAAGCCCGATATCTTTAAATAAAGTTGTAGTGGTCGAAACAAGGATTTCGGGGATATAAAGAATACCAAAATCCGAGTTATAACGAAGAAGTTATGACATGTCGAAGTTTCGCGACAAAACCGGCACGGTGCTGAATGTCGTAAAAAGTGAGTTTTTGAGAAACTACTTTTTAGCCATAGTAATCTAAACGAAAGTCGTAGTATTCGTTAAACCGAGAAGTTCGATAAAAAGAACGCCCAAATCTGACTTCGTATGATGAAGTTATGATTTTTCGAAGTTTCAGCATAGCAGTAGACAGCTAAAAACTCGAATTTTAGATCGAGCGATTTTTAGCCGACACAACCTAAACGAGAATTGAAGGTCTCATCATTAGACGCACAACGGTAAAAAGTCTGATGAAAACGGACGTCGGATGAAGAAGTTATGAATTTTTAACGGATTTCCTATCCCGGTCTGTTAAAAATAATAATATAAAATTTAAAATCAAAATTAGCCGACGAAGTCTAAACGGAAGTTGTAGATCGTAATTTGAGCTACGCGTGCATATAAAGAACGTCAAAAACGGAGCTCGTATGCGAAAGTTATGGATTTTAGAAGTTTTGGCGCGAAAACCGAGAAATTTCGCATAGTCACACTTTGCCACATCACCCTCGCCTCGCATGTGACACATGTCCTGCTGAGTCACCAAGCTGCTGAGTCACGAAGCCACCTGGCGAGGCGTGTCATGTCCTTCCGAGTCCGAGCTGTGGTCCAATCCGCTGACTACACGTAGAAGCCTCGGTGGCAAGCCTCGCATCCGACACGTGTGTAGTGACTCATGAGTCCGAACCCTCGCAGGTGCCACGAACCCCCCTCATCGGATCCGGACTTCGGTCCAATCACAGGCTGCCAGCAGCTCCTTCGCACGCGCAACCCTCATGCGAGCCTCCCCCTCTGCGAGCCTTCTCAGCCGTCGGATCTGAAGACTCCTGACCGTCTGATCAGAAGCTTCCCCCTATAAATAGGAGGGTGCGAGACCTCCCGGGTATTTTTGGAATTTTGCCATATTTAGCCCCTAAACCCATATTTTCTTCATATTAACATTTCGCAAAGCCCCGGTACCGATTGTAAAGCCTGGAATACACCACGAAGTGCCCGAGAAGCCCAGAAAATTTATCTTTTCGGTTTCGAAGCCCGACTTTTACAAAGCCCGGTTTCTTAATAAAACTCACGGTTTTATTAGAAACGGTCGTTTTAGGAAACGAATTGCTGCCCGATTATCATCAAATCATGAGACTGTATAGTCACTTTCATTTTACATATAGATATGAAGTATTTACCTTATAATACGTGCTATGTGTAAATATATTAATTATTTATTTGAGGTGATTGTTGTGTTGATGTTTTATACAAGTTTTAAACTGTATAAGTATTTTTATCTACAAATATGTTGGGTAGAACATGGGTAGATTGTGATGTGTGATAAAATAAAATAGATGAGAGGCCTCGATGTGTTTTGAGATCCAGTCATCTAGCGGAGTTTGGATGACAACCACGGACTTTCTAGACAGTCTAGTGGGAAACATTAGCAGGTCCGCAACTTGTAGGTGTTAATGAACTAAGAGTGTTCATTCGCTGTACTCCATCCCCCTCATGGTTGCCTTTAGGACATATATGGCTGAGGAAACCCCTTAGCAGTAGTGTCCATCCCGATGATATTCTTTAGGCTAGGTCCCTTGTGATAAGTGTTTAGGGACATAAAGTGAGGATAACGGGAACGGGTAATCAGGGTTATTGTTGATTGATGAACTTAGTAAGTTTATTATTATTGTGGGTTGAAAACCCTATATGCTCACCAGGCTCCCAAGCCTAACCCACTCAGCTTTTTATGTTACAGGTAGTGGACCCCGAGCATAGTCGGAGGACAACGAGAGATTTTTGGATTATAGGCCAGTAGTTGTAAATAATTGTTGAAAGGCTTATAATGTCTTGTTTATGCTTTTGATCTGTATCGGAACATGACATCCCGAGGTTTTGATATATATATGGAAAACATATACCTTCTTAATGAAGGGTTTTGATAAACTTTTATCATATTTAGTTTGGGGACCAATTCCGCAACATCTTTTAAAAAGATTTCTCTGATTTTATTTTAAAAAGCATAAATTAAATCGGTCTTTTCTGGCCGGGAAATTAGGGGATGTCACAGTTGGTATCAGAGCATTAGTTTAAGCGAACTAAGAAATTGTAGAATTTCTAGACTTGAACTTAGAATGCTAAGTGATGGTTGTGAGATGAGTGTCTACCATATTTTAGACACGAGCACTAGTTTATTTTAAGGAAGATGCCTAAAATGCCCTTATGTGCTAAATGCTATGTGTTTGCCATGTGTGCCATTATTTGTTCGGATCTATGGTCTGTTGCCGACCGGATCTGGAAACCTTATGTGTGTAGGATTCTAAGCGTATGAATACGAGATTAGAACTAACATGTAAACGTTCGGAGTGATCAGGGAATTGACATGTCTAACAAGGATAAAGACCTAAATTCGCCTTATTCGTTATATAGATTGTAATGGCCATAACTCATAGTGGAGCTGCAAATGCAAATGGAAACAGGGATCAACAGCCTCAACCTCAAGTAGTTGAGCAAGTACCTGTTGTAGGAGTTGCACCTGAGCCAATGACGATGGCTGGGGTACAAGCAATGATGCAAATGATGTTAGATCGTCGAATGGAGGAGACAAGGCGATTACTACAACAACATAGGGAAGAGACTAAGATGCTTGTTGAACAGCCCGTATTGAATGAAGGGCAATCAGTAGGAGGGAACTACAGTGGGACTCTTGGTCAAGCCAACCCACCGATAGTTAGACAAAACAACCAGGATGGAGGAGTTGATGGATGCGGATGCAAATACAAAGATTTCATGGCATCTAAACCACCGTGTCTATCTGGAAGTCCGACACCGGTGGAAGTCATGAATTGGATCTCCGAAATGGAGACGATGTTTGAAAGTTGCGAGTGCAGCAACAAACAAAAGACCGCACTTGTGATTCCTCTGTTAAAGTCTGGTGTGTTGAGCTGGTGGAAGTTACTAGCTGATTCGATGCCCAAGGGTGAAGCTAGTAAGATGTCTTGGGAAGAATTTGTGGTCCAACTGAAATTGAAGTACTGCTCTAAGCAGGATCTTCTGGAAATCAACAATGAGTTTCAGAATTTAAAGAAAGGAAAGATGAGCGTTACTGAATACGCTGCTAATTTTATGGAAAAGATGAAGCTAGTTCCTCATCTAGTTCCAACTGAACTCTCTAAGGTCAACAAGTTTGCCCTTGGATTACCAGCGGACTTTGGTCCGATGGTTAAGCAGGCAACCACTTTGAAAGCCGCCATCTGGGCTGCTAAGAATGTCGAGGTTCAGATCAAAGAGAAGGGTCTGGAAAGAGCAGAAGTTGGTGAAAAGAGAAAATTTGAAGGAACTTCGGGTTCCAACAAGAAAAGCAAATTTTCTAAGTCCATGAAGTTTGGAGGAGGAGGAGGTGAAGTGAAATGGTGTGAGAAGTGCAAGATAAAGCACTATGGGAGATGTAGTGAGGAGGTGACTTGCTTCAAATGTGGAAAGACTGGGCATTATGCCAACGTGTGTCCATCCAACAAGAGGGTATGTTTTGAGTGCCATGAAGTAGGGCATGTTCTTAAAGACTGTCCAAAGAGGAAGAATGCCGCAAAGCCCAATCTACCACCAAAGCCGAAGGCGAGAGCCTTTCAGATGACACTTGAAGCTGCAAAAGAAGAAGTCGATGTCGCTTCAGGTACCTTTCTCGTAAACGAATTGCCTGCCCAAATTTTGTTTGATTCTAGAGCCAATTACTCCTTTATATCGCATGAATTTGGTAGAAAGCTAGCTTTGCCTGTAGATAGGCTAGTTAATGCCTTATTAGTCGAGATTGCTAGTGGCAAGTTTGTACCTGTTAGCCATCATATGAAAAACATCCTCATTGACTTTGATGGGAATAAGTTCCAAGAGGAATTATTGCCTATCGAGTTAAATGGATTTGACATAGTTTTAGGAATGGATTGGCTTAGCGCCAATGATGCAGAAATACTATGTAGAAAGAAGATAGTAAAAGTAAACCCGCCAGGGAAAGAGTCGTTTATGGTGTACGGAAACAAACGCAGAGTAAACTCTGGAATCATTTCCCTAATGAAATCCAGAAAGTGTTTGGCCAAGGGATGTACATCATATCTAGCGTTCGTGATCGATGCCAAGATGGAAAAGAAGGAGGTGCAGAATATTCCGGTGGTGTGTGATTATCCAGAAGTCTTTCCCGAAGATCTTCCCGGATTGCCCCCTGATCGACAAGTAGAATTTCGTATCGACTTGTTACCAGGAACGACGCCAATAGCGAAAGCACCTTATCGATTAGCGCCAACCAAAATGAAAGAACTTATGACACAACTTCAAGAGTTATTGGACAAAGGTTTCATTCGACCTAGTTCATCACCCTGGGGAGCCCCTGTGTTATTTGTAAAGAAGAAAGGCGGAAGCATGAGAATGTGCATCGATTACAGAGAGCTGAACAAAGTGACGATAAAGAACAAGTACCCGTTGCCAAGGATTGATGACATGTTCGACCAGTTGCAGGGTTCGAGCTATTTCTCGAAGATCGATCTTAGGTCGGGATACCATCAACTTAAGGTGAGAGAGCAGGATATCGAAAAGACTGCTTTTAGAACGAGATATGGACACTATGAATTTTTGGTTATGTCGTTCGGACTAACCAATGCCCCAGCAGCTTTCATGGATTTGATGAATAGGGTTTGTAAACCATTCTTAGATAAATCCGTGATAGTATTCATAGACGATATCTTGATTTATTCGAAAAGAAAGCAGGAGCATGAAAAGCATCTGTGTGAAGTGCTAGAAGTCCTGAACAAGGAGAAGCTGTATGCAAAGTTCTCTAAGTGTGAATTTTGGATTCAAGAAGTCCAATTTTTAGGTCATGTGGTTAACCAAGAAGGAATAATGGTTGACCCAGCAAAGATTGAAGCTGTAATGAAGTGGGAACAACCAAAGAGTCCTATGGAGATTCGAAGCTTTTTAGGATTAGCTGGATATTACCGAAGGTTTATCCAAGGTTTTTCTTCGATTGCTACTCCATTAGCATCTTTGACCCACAAAGGAGCCACTTATGCTTGGAATGAGAAGCATAAGGAAGCCTTTGAGAAGTTGAAGAAGAGATTGTGTGAAGCACCGATTCTTTCGTTGCCTGAAGGAGTTGATGACTTCGCAGTTTATAGCGATGCGTCTGGAGTTGGGTTAGGTTGTGTTCTGACCCAAAGGGATAAAGTGATAGCATATGCATCAAGGCAATTGAAGGAACATGAAAAGAACTACCCCACTCATGATCTAGAGTTGGCAGCGGTAGTATTCGCCCTAAAGATATGGAGGCATTATCTTTATGGCACAAAGTGTAAACTTTTCACTGATCATAAGAGTCTCCAATATCTCTTTAATCAGAAGGAATTGAACATGAGGCAACGATGCTGGCTAGAGTTACTCAAGGACTACGACTGTGAGATACTTTACCACCCTGGTAAAGCAAATGTGGTTGCTGATGCTCTCAGTCGGAAGGTAAACCTTGAAAAGAAAAGGCCAAGAGCGTTGAGAATTGAAGTTGTCTCGACAATTGTGGAAAGTATAAAGAAAGCTCAAGAGGAAGCTTTAGAAAAAAATGACCGAAAGGAAGAACGTTTGGGCAAAACGTTAGTGTTCGGTACAAACAACCAAGGGTTGAAGGTATTTCAAGATAGAATTTGGGTACCTAAGACAGGCGGAATAAGGGATCTTCTGATGGAAGAAGCTCACAAGACCATGTACTCGATTCATCCCGGCAGTACAAAAATTTATAGGGATCTAAAACCCTATTGTTGGTGGCCGACGATGAAGCTCGATGTTGCTAAGTCTGTGGCCGAGTGTGTAACTTGTGCTAGGGTTAAGGCACAACATCAGAAACCGTATGGGAGTTTAGAACCTTTAATCATACCCATGGGTAAATAGGAAGACATCACCATGGATTTTGTGACTAAACTGCCCAGAACAAGGAACGGTCACGACATGATTTGGGTGGTCGTTGATCGCTTCACTAAGAGTGCGCATTTCATAGCAGCCAAAGAGAAGTGGTCTGTGGATAAACTTGCGAATTCTTATGTGAAGGAAATTGTGAGGCTTCACGGTTGTCACAACTGAAAATTTTGAGCCATGTAATCTATACATTCAAGTTAGTGTGAATCAAAAACTTCAATCAAATACATCATACAAGTACTACTAGTAGTCATCAAACAATTGGAAAACCCTAGAAGTTCTTGTTAAGTCTATTTTGGACTAGAACTTCCTTATTGGATCCAAATGGACCAATAAGCTTCCAATTAGAATATCATGGGCTTAGAACCCTAATTGGGCTCTATTTGGACCCACACTAATTTATTTCAATATTATGGGCCATATTGGGCCTAGAATGAAATAAATTGAAAGCTTTGATCCATAATTGACCTAATTTGACCCTAACAAGTTATAAAATCACCTTTATATTTATTTGGATCAAAAATCACTCAACTTAACCATGAGAATTGGGCTTAAGCATTTAAGCCCTAAATTTTTCTTTTCCCTTCCAAAATCTCGGCCCAAGGCCCAAATCCAAGAAAGAGTTGACTATTTGCTTGCCACCTCACTATTACCCATAGGACTTCCATGCATTATTTCCCATTCTTCCATGCAAATCACTTCAAGATCACATCTCTTCTTCTCTCCTCTCTCATTCTCGGCCGATAGCAACACCACACACACACAAAACACTCACAAACTCTCTCTAAAATTCACTCAAGACTTCTTCCTCTTCTCCATCCAAAATCTCGAAAATTAGGAAGCATTCAAGGAAGTTCTTCCACAAAATCATCATCTAAGGTAAGGTTTTGCTTGGATCTATGACTTGTATTCCTTATTTATCAAAAATCTCTTCCTAATCGATGCAAAAATCATGATCTTGCACTCTAGAAACCCCATAAACTCGAAAAGTTCATCAAGGAGTGCAAAGGCCAAAAATCACTTCATTTCTTCCAATCTTTCTTCAAAAACCGAATCAACACCCAAGGTGAGCTTCATACCCCCAATTTTCTGTTTTCATGAGTTTTGTGGGTGGGGGGGGGGGGGGGGGAATACAAGTGAAAGTGTAGATCTATATGTGTTTATATGCCTTGTATGATTTCCATGCTTATATGTATGCTTTTATGTGTTTTAATGTTGGATCTAGCCATAAAACTCCTCAAAACCGAGATATAACTTAAGTTTTATGATTTTAGCGTGAAATGTATTTCTACATACAAAGTGTTTCAAGAAAGATAGCCAAATGATTTAGTAACAATTTTCTTTAAGCTAAAAACCCAAATTTTGGGCCAAAAATGTGAAAAATACAAAATTAAGGGCCCAAATTGACATTTCACAGATTCTGATGGATGAAGTGTGCCAAAACAGTTTCCATAAAACTATTTCTGGAATTATACTCAATTAGAGGGTTAAAAACATAAATTTCAAGCTTAATGGGCTAAAAATGAAAATTTCGGCCCAATGAGGCCCATTATGCGAATTTTTCTGTTTTGGAGGGCCAAAACTGTAATTTTCTGTAAAACAGTGGACTATAAGTGTTCCAAATCCTTTTCAAAGGTTTAAAATGCTTTTTAAATTTAAAAAGGACCAAAGTTGCAAAAATTTTCCAATTTGGGCCAAAATTGTCAAAGTTGCGAAAAGAAGGGATTAAAACCGAGAAAACTGCATTTTCAGGGTCTTAAGCTGTTTTCTATGAAAAATATGCTGGAAAATGTTTATTTCAATAATTTTTGGTGTTAAAATGTCAAGAAATTGATTTAAGGACCAAACCGGAAAATATTTTAAATAAAGGGTTGAAAAGGTAAATTTTACAAACGAGGAGGGGCTGAAAACAGAAAATTTCCAAGACTAATTCAATACATGCAGTATGATCAAATAATGGTACTACTACTATCGACAAAATACAATACATTACAATACCAAAAGTCGTTGTTAAACGAATTGGTTCGGTCTCGAACCAATAAAAATCCGAAACCACTAACACAACGATACTATGATACTACAATACTATGATTCATACAAATAACGATTCGGAATACATTATACATGTGCACAGACGTCTACGCACTATCTTTGGGCCCCACAAGTGTAAAATCTTGTTCGTTGAGCCTAGCTAGCCCGACGACCTGATCTTAAGGCCCAAAGACTTCATCTTACGAAGTGTTGGGTTTTACCAACCCGACACGACGTAACCGGACTTTCAATGGCTGTAGACTACTGGTCCCCAAGGGTCCTTTAGTGTCGCTAGTAGAGTCTGCCTTTTTGCGAGGCGGGTCTGGGACCCCTCATACCTTTTTATCCCCAACCGGCTAATGGAGTCGTCGAGGCCTTCGTGTCCTCCTTCTCTTCGGATGTGGGACAACAGGACGGTTGGATAACGTGACTAGTACGGACGACGCCTTCGGGATCGTTAGTATTGCTATAGACTAGTCGTTTGTGTAACGCGTGTTTGTGGCGGATAGTCATGCTCAAAAATAATCCAATGTCGTCTGGAATGATAACTTCATGCGTTGCAATGGTTTCAAGTAATTTCATGGAATTCAAAGAATTAGGAAAACATCGGGTTTTCCTAGGGTTTTCAATACATACAAATTCAGAATACATACGATTTCAATAAACGATATTTTACAAGTATAGAAAACAAACAAGCATACTTATGGATCTTCACACCTTTTTGACTATACTATTTTCAGAAAATATCGGATTTTCTGGTGGTTTTCAAACGATACGAAGCATTGTTTTCAAATACAACTTATGAACTCACCAACATTTCATATGTTGACGTTTTTCAAAATACTTGTATTCTCAGGGAACCGGTGAATCAAAGGAAATCTTATTCAGTGATGGCTTGCAGTTTAGTTTTGTATGAATTGAACAAATTAATTTTTGGGAATGTAATGTTTAAACAATGTATGACATGTAAACACTACTGGTTGTAATATATTAATGCACGGTGACGAATGTTGTTATGTTTCATATATATTCAATGTTATGGTATTCAATTGAGTCACGACAGCCCCCGGACGTTTCCGCCGTCTGGTTCGGGGGTGTGACAACGGTGTTCCGTTAACAATTGTGTCCGATCGTGATAGCCGTTTTACCGCGAGATTTTGGAGGAGTCTACAAGAGGAATTGGATACCAAGTTATGTTTGAGTACAGCTTACCATCCGCAAACCGATGGTTAGAGCGAGCGAACGATTCAAACATTGGAGGATATGCTGAGAGCATGTACCCTAGAATTCCAAGGTAACTAGGATGAACACTTACCTTTAGTAGAATTCTCCTATAATAATAGTTTCCACTCAAGCATTAAGATGGCACCTTATCACGCTTTGTATGGGGAAAAGTGTCGAACGCCATCATGTTGGCTGGAAGCTGGGGAAAAGCAGTTTATGGGACCTGAAATAGTCCATGAGACTGCTGAAAAGTTGAAAGTGATAAGGGAAAGGATGTTAGCTGCTCAAGATCGACAAAAGAGTTATGCTGACAAGAAAAGACAACCGATATCCTTCATTGTTGGAGATTCGGTTTTACTTAAAGTCTCGTCGTGGAAGGGACTTATAAGATTTGGTAGGAGAGGGAAGTTGAGTCCAAGGTTTATTGGACCATTTAAAGTTCTTCAGAGATTCGGGAATCAAGCTTACAAGCTAGAGTTACCGGAAGAACTAGAGGGTATTCATAACACCTTTCATGTGTGTTATTTGAGAAAGTTCACAGGAGATGTGCCCGACATAATTCCAATTTCTGAGTTAAGGTTGGATGAAAACAAGAGGTTGATCGAAGAACCTGAGGCAATCGTTGACCGTAAGACTATGAAGTTACGACGCAAGATGGTCGATTTAGTGCTTGTGCGCTGGAAACATACGAATGGACCAAATCTTACTTGGGAAACGGAGAGTGACATGATGAGTCGCTACCCGCATTTGTTTGGTGATATATGATTCCGGGGACGGAATCATCCTAAGGGGGAGAGAATTGTAACACTCGTGTTTCTTGCCTAGGCATTTATATTGAGTTGATAGTCTAGGTTAACCTTTGTAACTCATTTTAAAGAAATGAAAAGGAGTTATGTGAATATTATGTGAATTATGTGTTTTATGCTTAATTATTAGGGCTTAATTAATTAAGAATAAAAATAAGCGTCAAAATTAAAGTGTGAGATAAGCCCGATATCTTTACATAAAGTTTTAGTGGTCGAAACAAGGATTTCGGGGATATAAAGAATATCAAAATCCGAGTTATAACGAAGAAGTTATGACATGTCGAAGTTTCGCGACAAAACCGGCACAGTGCTGAATGTCGTAAAAAGTGAGTCTTTGATAAACTACTTTTTAACCTTAGTAATCTAAACCAAAGTCATAGTATTCGTTAAACCGAGAAATTCGATAAAAAGAATGCCCAAATCTGACTTCGTATTAGGAAGTTATGATTTTTCGAAGTTTCAGCGTAGCAGTAGACAGCTAAAAACTCGAATTTTAGATCGAGCGATTTTTAGCCGACACAACCTAGACGAGAATTGAAGGTCTCGTCATTAGGAGCACAACGGTAAAAAGTCTGACGAAAACGGACGTCGGATGAAGAAGTTATGAATTTTTAACGGATTTCCTGTCCCGGTCTGTTAAAAATAATAATATAAAATTTAAATTCAAAATTAGCCGAAAAAGTCTAAACGGAAGTTGTAGATCGTAATTTTAGCTACGGGTGGATATAAAGAACGTCAAAAACGGAGCTCGTATGCGAAAGTTATGGATTTTAGAAGTTTTGGCGCGAAAACCGAGAAATTTCGCATAGTCACACTTTGCCACGTCACCCTCACCTCGCATGTGACACGTGTCCTGCTGAGTCACCGAAGCTGCTGAGTCACCAGGCTGCTGAGTCATGAAGCCACCTGGCGAGGCGTGTCATGTCCTTCCGAGTCCGAGCTGCGGTCCAATCCGCTGACTACACGTAGAAGCCTCGGTGGCAAGCCTCGCATCCGACGCGTGTGTAGTGACTCATGAGTCCGAACCCTCGCAGGGGCCACGAACCCCCCTCATTGGATCCGGACTTCGGTCCAATCACAGGCCGCCAGCAGCTCCTTCGCACGCGTAGCCCTCATGCGAGCCTCCCCCTCTGCGAGCCTTCTCAGTCGTCGGATCAGAAGACTCCTGACCGTCCGATCAGAAGCTTCACCCTATAAATAGGAGGGTGCAAGACCTCCCGGGTATTTTTGGAATTTTGCCATATTTAGCCCCTAAACCCATATTTTCTTCATATTAACATTCCGCAAAGCCCCGATATCGATTGTAAAGCTCGGAATACACCACGAAGTGCCCGAGAAGCCCGGAAAATTTATCTTTTCGGTTTCGAAGCCCGACTTTTACAAAGCCCGGTTTCTCAATAAAACTCACGGTTTTATTAGAAACGATTGTTTTAGGAAACGAATTGCTGCCCGATTATCATCAAATCATGAGAGTGTATAGTCACTTTCATTTTACACATAGATATGAAGTATTTACCTTATAATACGTGCTATGTGTAAATATATTAATTATTTATTTGAGGTGATTGTTGTGTTGATGTTTTATACAAGTTTTAAACTGTATAAGTATTTTTATCTACAAATATGTTGGGTAGAACATGAGTAGATTGTGATGTGTGATAAAATAAAATTGATGAGAGGCCTCGATGTGTTTTGAGATCCAGTCATCTAGCGAAGTTTGGATGACGACCACGGACTTTCTAGACAGTCTAGTGGGAAACATTAGCAGGTCCGCAACCTGTAGGTGTTAATGAACTAAGAGTGTTCATTCGATGTACTCCATCCCCCTCATGGTTGCCTTTAGGACATATATGGCTGAGGAAACCCCTTAGCAGTAGTGTCCATCCCGATGATATTCTTTAGGCTAGGTCCCTTGTGATAAGTGTTTAGGGACACAAAGTGAGGATAACGGGAACGAGTAATCAGGGTTATTGTTGATTGATGAACTTAGTAAGTTTATTATTATTGTGGGTTGAAAACCCTATATGCTCACCAGGCTCCCAAGCCTGACCCACTCAGCTTTTTATGTTACAGGTAGTGGACCCCGAGCATAGTCGGAGGACAACGAGAGATTTTTGGATTATAGGCCAGTAGTTGTAAATAACTGTTGAAAGGCTTATAATGTCTTGTTTATGCTTTTGATCTGTATCGGAACATGACATCCCGAGGTTTTGATATATATATGGAAAACATATACCTTCTTAATGAAGGGTTTTGATAAACTTTTATCATATTTTGTTTGGGGACCAATTCCGCAACATCTTTTAAAAAGATTTCTATGATTTTATTTTAAAAAGCATAAATTAAATCGGTCTTTTCTGGCCGAGAAATTAGGGGATGTCACACATACCCCACAACAAAATGGGGTTGTGGAACAAAAACATAGACACCTTCTCGAGATTGCAAGAGCATTGAAGTTTGAGGCCAATGTGCCAATCAAGTTCTAGGGAGAATGTGTTCTCACAGCCACGTACATTATCAATAGGTTACCCTCAAAAGTCATTAAACACAAGACCCCATATGAAGTCTTGTTTGGACAAAAACCTAATTATGATCACATGAAAGTCTTTGGATGCTTAGTTTATGCACGAAACACGGATACCAAGGGAGATAAGTTTGAAGTGAGGGGTAGACCGGGCAGGTTCATTGGATATCCACAAGGCAAGAAAGGGTATCGAATATTTGACCTTACCGATAACAAGGTCAACGTCTCTAGAGACGTCAAGCTTGTGGAAAATGTTTTTCCTTTCTCTAATAATATAGAAATGAATAATATTGAAGCAAGGCTCGATGATTTTCTAGGCAATACTATCGAAGAAAGTGATGAGCTAACACGAAGAGAGTCTGATCAAGGTTTACTGAAGAAATCCGATTTGGACCTGGGTACACATGATGAGAACGAGAACAGTATTGATCCAAACATGTGTAAAGATCCAACAGATCATGTTATAGAAAACACAACTTATCAAATGCAACCCACTGAAGAGATAAAAGAAGCAGGTCTAGACCCAAATATCTTGATGACTTCATTGTTGACTTTCTTTCTTCGGTAGACCATGCATCACCCACCACCAATGAACAACCTTCGACGATACATACTATGGTTAGTTTTTTGTCATATGATCGGTTTAGTGATTCACACAAAGTTTTTTTTTAACATCAGTTCGCTCAAACTATGAGCCAAAACATTCTAATCAAGTTGTGCAGGATGTTAAGTGGAGAGAAACAATGCAAAAAGAAATAAATGCCCTTGAGGAAAATGGAACTTGGTAACTTGAGGAGTTGCCAAAAGGAAAGCGCGCTATAGACTCCAAATAGGTCTACAAGATTAAATACTAACCAAATGGCGAAATTGAGAGGTACCAGGCACAACTTGTTGCAAAAGGCTTCACGCAGTTAGAGGGGGTGGATTTTCATGGCACTTTTGCTCCGGTGGAGAAACTTGTTACTGTCGGAACCTTACTTGCTGTGGCAGTAAAGAGTGATTGGATCATGCATCAAATTGATGTGACCAATGCGTTTTTGATGGATATTTGGATGAGGAGGTGTACATGAAGTTACCTCAAGGTTTTAGCAAAAAAGGTGATACTAGAGTGTGTCGGTTGCGGAAATCTCTTTATGGTATCCGTCAAGCATCACGTAATTGGTATCATAAATTTACAACGGCTTTGCTCGCAATCGACTTCAAATAATCGCATGCAGATCATTCACTTTTCATATGCAAGCAACAGGGAAGTTTTGTTGCAACTCTTATATGTGTGGATGATGTGGTTATTGTTGGGAATGATGCTTCTATGATACAAAACACAAAAATGTATCTAGACAAAATGTTTAGCATCAAACATCTAGGACCATTGAAGTATTTTCTTGGAATAGAGGTAGCCCAAACCTTGAATGGTTTGGTTTTGAGTTAACGAAAGTATACTTTAGATATTCTTGAAGATAATAGGATGCAAGGTTGTCGACCTTGTAGCTTTCCGTAGGAGCAAAATCTGAAACTAGATCAAAGCATGGATAGTCCTGTTATTGATGCTAGTCAATATCGGCGTTTAATTGGAAGACTTCTTTATTTACAAGCCACTCGGCCGGATATAGCATATTCAGTAAATATTCTGAGTCAATTTGTTTCTGATCCAAGGCAAACACACTTGAACGTGGCGCACCGAGTTTTATAATATTTAAAGACCACGCCAGGTTAGGGAATATTTTTTCCAAAAGGTGTAGAATGAATCTTGCGACTTATTGTGATGCAGATTGGCTTGGCTGGCCTTCTACCAGGGGCTCTCGTACTGGGTATTTGATTCTACTTAGAGGTGCACCAATCTCCTCGAAAACCAAAAAGCAGTCCGTTGTTTCCTGTTCTTCAGCAGAAGCAGAGTATCGAGCCATGACAACATCTGTTAGTGAAACTTTGTGGTTACGTTTGTTATTGGATAACTTGGAAGCTCCTCCCATTGGTCCTGCACCTTTGTTTTGTGATAATCAAGTAGCAAGGCACATAGCTAACAATCCTGTATTTCACGAACGAACTAAGCATGTTGAAATGGATTGTTATTTCGTTCGTGAACAAGTTGAGTCCAAAGAGGTTCGTCCAATGCATATTGACACTACACATCAAGTTGCTGATTTATTTACTAAAGCTTTGGGTTCACAGCGTCTTCATTTTTTGCTTAAAAAGTTGGGCATTCAGAACTTACATGCTCCAACTTGAGGAGGAGTAAAAGAATTGAAAGAAGGAGAGTTATCCTCTGCTGTTTATCTGATATATTTGTTAGATTATTTGGTTTATATCCACTAGTTTATCGTTATCTTTGTTTGCTTGTTGATCAAGAACTTCTTTGTATTTAAACCTTTTAGATAATTGAATAAAAAATAACCTTTTGATTCATTAAAATTTTCAAATTTCACTGCAATATGGTCAAATAAATTAAAACCAATATGAAAAATCAGAATCGAACCACATTAGATTTGATGTTCATATCCACATTATATCGAACCACCTACAAAACGGTGACGAAGGGGATGGAATTGATCGAACCTTCTGGGTTTTCATTCCTAATCTAGCTTTGCATGTTGGTGTTTGAGCAATGTTGTTCACAATTGAGATTTTTTTTTTTCAGTCGAGAATTAAAGAAGGAGATGTAGGTTCCGGGTTGGCGTGCGACATTGTTGTTGATTGAGAGTTTTTCTAGTAAGGAACTCTTTAAGCAAAAATGTGTGGGGGTTTTCTAGGAAGAATATATAGGAGTCAACCGGGGAGGTAGTGGTGATAGGTTTAGGGAGAGGAGGAGGTGATAAGGCCTATTTCATTTTTCTTATTTTAAATCATAATAAATTAAAGGAAAATAAAAAAAAATGTCATTTTATATACGTTACAGGTCAAGTATGCAAGAAATTGAAACAATTGAGTCCATCTTCATCAAATAAAAAACATTTAAGGACCGAATATTTGATTTTTTGTAAAGCACATATAGTTATGTAATTTTGTCCCTTTTATATTTTTAGACAAAATTACACAAATGGTTTTTGTGGTCGGCAAAAAATATCATTGCAAGTATTTTTGAGAAATTTTCAACATGGTTTGTGCTTTTAAGGTTCAAAAAGCACAGGATAGGACTGATACTTGTATTTGGCAGAAAATGACGCATCGTGTTCGTTCTGAACCTAACAATGACAAATCATGTTTAAAATTCATCAAAAATACTTATAATGTTATTTTCTACCAACTACAAGGACCATTTGTGTAATTTTGTCTATTTGTTAAGACTGAATGAACATCGTTTTCTCACATAAAAACGTGTTACACACTTGCAATGTAATTGTCATTGCAGCAGGACGCCACATTTTTGGTTTCTTGCTTACGTTCTCATAAGAAACATAATTTGATTTATAATTGGTGTGCTTATATATCGGTTATTTTCATATTTGCGTTTTCCAAAAACTAATCAGCTCCCAAAATCTTTTAAGCTATGGTTACTTACTACAGATCTTGTTTTTGATGTTTTTATTGTTTACAAAATTGATTTATGAAAATAAAAAAGAGTAATGAATGATCTCATATTACACTACATTCACTTTGTACGAGTGTATTAAATTTTAAATATTAGTTTTTCAACCTACATATTTGATTACTTAATTTTACAAATTTAAAATTGTTTTGAATCTTTGTCACTATGTAGTCCGACCCATTTCACAGCTGGTGAGTAGTGACACATGAAACAGTGTGGTTTTACAGGTTTTGCACATTAATTTGCGCATTTGCATTAGATGACAATGTTTGCAGGAAGATTTTAATTATTTAGTATTTTCTGTTTATTATTTATATGATCAATTTGTTATTAATTTATAATTTATTTTCCAAGTATTATATGATTAATAAACACAAATCAATTTCAACAATTGCTCTGTTTTTTTGCTTGTTGTCGTTATTGGACATGGCAAATCCCTTTGGAATTATAGAACATTTAAAAAATTTGTTTGTCAAAATTTAATAATGCATTCTTCATGTGAAATCAACTCTTTACTGAATTTGCGCTTGGTATTATTAAACATTATTTATTTCGCTCGATTATTACCTTCTATTTAAAAATAATTAAATAAATTCTTGCTTTTTATAAAGGATTGTCAATATAAGTAGAAGGGATTACGAATCAAAATCATTGTTTCATTAATTAGTGTTAACGATTATTGATTGATGCTTTTACATAAGTTACGTTGTTGTGGGAAATGATCTCGTTAAGGCCCTCTATAGTTTGAACAAGAGGTTCTCGAACGTTTAAATTGTTTTGAATATATATATATATATATATATATATATATATATATATATATATATATATATATATATATATATATATATATATATATATATATATAAATAGTTGTGTAGGTAGTCTCTTTGTAAATATATATGCAAGCTGATTAGGAGATGAAACATTCAAGATATGCACATGCCCAACTGTAGCATGCTATCTAACAAAATGTAAATTTATTTCCTTTGGTTCTTTGGTGTTCAAGAGGGTTAAATGCAAGGTACATGCAATAACATTCTCATCAAACACAACTGTTATACGAGACAAAGGGCATGAGAGTTCAAGTAAAAGGTTATGTAGCCAAGCGTCTTCAACAACAACATTTGCTAGCCTCGATACTCAGCTTCGGTGTTGAAACGAGAGACAACATGTTGGTGCTTGGAAGACTAGGAGACAAGGTTGTGTAGCCAAGATAGACACATAAAACGGAGGTGCGCCGGCAAGTTATAGGACAACCATCCCAATCAACATCAGAATAAGACGCCAAACGAGCAACAAACGATGGGAGAATATAAAGATCGTGTGATAAGGTATCCTAGAGTTAATGCATGATACACTTGAGGACAAAAGAAAAGTATAGTTTGCGTGGATTGTGCATAAAGAGGTAGATTGTTGAACTGCTTATGAGATATTTGGACGATCAATAGTCAGATGTTGTAGGGTACTTCCAAGACTCCTATAAAAGGTAGGGCTAACCACATGCTTTCCATTAGAGGACATATTGGACTTGATGTCTTTTTGGTGTGTTGCAGGGATTGCATGTAGACATTTCTACATAAGAGAAAATTTCTTCCATGAAGGCAATTTAAGACAAGAAGAGTCTGCTTGCAGTACATGAAGCAACAATATCATGAAAAAAGGACAGAGGACCAAAATTTATCATGTAAATCTCAAAGGACATATAAGTAATGACCATGATAACGAGGTATGGAAAGTAGGCGGTGAGAATTATTATTGGGTTTTAGGCACTATAACACTCCTATGGTGCACATGCAACCCTAGATGCTTTGAATCTATGTTTTCTCTAATTATACATGCATTTTTCAATTTTCCAAAGCATACATCCTAACTAGCATACTGTTGGATTAGGTGTCTAAGTTGATAACTATTTCTAGAATGTACTTGACTCGATCAGCGTAGCCCATTTGGGTTGCATGGCATCATGCATTTGGATAGACCAAAATGAGAGAAATAACACTTAAGGTTTATTAATATATTATAAGTTCTAATATACTAATAATATTATTTAATTAGTATTGATAAATAATTAATTTGGAATTAATTAAGTGATCAAAAAAAGACTAATTAAATATATGGGTTGGTTATGTAAATCACCCATACTTGTATAATGGGCTAATGTTCCATGGATTATCAAGTTGGGCTAAAACCCATAGGATGATCCATGGGTGGTCCATGGTGTCTTTGAACCCATGGATCATGGAAATGAAGAGCGATGTCAAGTTAGGGTTTCCATGGTGTAACCCTACTTATGACACACTACAAAAGGAATGTGTGAGCAACCAAAATGGGCACTAGTATGTGAACAAGAGGGCATATCCGATTTTTGAAGTGTTCTATTTCTCTCAAGGTTATTCCAAGTGTATTTGGTGTTGTGTGAGACATTTGAGGAATCACACCTGAGGTGCTAGGCTCACAAGGTTTTCAAGGAATCCAAGCATCTAAAAGGTATGTCTTTCTTACTAACTTTAATGTTTAAAAGTTCCCCATGTATGCTAGATAGGTTAAGAAACTTGGAAAATCAAATTTTCATGTATCATAATAAAACATAGATCCAAGGTTTCTAGTGTTGCATGTACACCTTAGGAGTGTTAGAATGCTCAAAACCCTTCAGTGGTATCAGTGCCCAGGTTTGTTTGTTTGATATTTGATGAAAAATTGTGAAAAAATCAGTTTTTCTGCACTCTGCGGCATAAAATCGTCGAGTCCATGAGTAAACTCATCTTACTCGTCAAGTAGGTTCATGCACTCGATGAGTAGGAGCCACAGAATGCAGTTTTTCGAGTTTTGTTGTTGGAAATGGACTAAAAACATTACCCTAAACTTTTTTGGTGCTATAAGACTTGTTTTAGAAGGTGTAATGGTTATGCTAATCCATTTCCAATAGCTATTATCAAAATTTCAAGTTTTATATGGTTAGTTTTATGATTCTTGAACTTGTTGATATGCATGTTCATGAACTTATGAGTTTAGAAGATCATAGGAATTATTTGTAACATGTTTGTTAGTTTAATTCTTGATTATTATATGTTTTAATGGAATCCATAATTTGTCCTCAAGTTATGGATTACCAGTAGTCATTCCTTTTAAAGTCCATTATGAAACAAATATGTTACATAAAATGAAAGGTCTCTCATTTTAATAAACCATTAACTCATAAGTTATGAAAGATGAAAACTTTTGAAAGTTACAAAACTTGCCCTCAAGTTTTGGAACATGTAAAGTCACTTTAAAAACTTTAGTTCCAATCCCTAGAATTTTAAAAGTTAAAATTCAACCCTTATACTTTATAATATTATAAGTTAATAATAATTATATATATATATATATATATATATATATATATATATATATATATATATATATATATATGTATATATATATATATATATATATACATATATAAAAAAGAACAAGTCGTTTTATCGTTAGTAGGTCTCATTCACGAAGTCGGTCTATAAGGGGGGGTATAAGGTTGTTGCCTATAAAATGGCAGCTTAATGGGTGTCTACTCTCACCCACCACTTCCTTGATCGGTGTAGGTTCATTAGCCGAACGGGTAAGACAAGGACTTTAAATCTTCATTAAAAGTATTAATGATAAATAAAAAGTAACTAAACCTTTTATAAATTCCCAATCTTAGTTACATTAAGAAAATGTGAATAAGGTGCTAACCCATGAAATTACACTTTGGACTTTGCTTAAGTCGGTTAGTAGAGCGCGTGTGGTTAACCGGCACACTAGCTGGACTTAACAAGGTAGGCAAAGGGTAACTTAATGTTTATCATAGTATCGATGGAGCGTGTGCGGTTAGCCGGCACATCGATTGAGGGGTAATACATTAAGGATACCAAGTAATTTGCATGGTTACTTCACACCTTGTTTTGTGATCCTCGGTATCCCAGTCACAAAACCTGAAGGGCACACTCGAGATTGAAACATGCCATTGAAAGTTCAATGAATCTCAAAAGATCTAGGAGTTTCAAATCGAATTAAAACCTAATAATTTATTTTGATTTTCATGGTGGAAATTGGTGAAACGTCATTCACCTACCTTCAAATATTTTATAGCTTGGGTTATGGCATCCCTCTTCCAAGTTATAAAATATTGTGTTGGGTCCTAGCCTTAATATTTCATATTGGGTGTTATATTATGGACTTTAAATCAATTGTATTGAATATCTCCCAAAAGATGTCTGGTTCAGACAATTATGATCTTCCCAAAACTCTTGGAATAAGCTTTTCTAATGAAGATGATGTCCCGTGACTGGATCATGGAAATAATACTTCAATTCCTCCACCCCCTCCAATTATTCTCCCTAACCCACAAGTTCAAGGTCACTCAAGCCCTATTGGCAAGCAAGGTCTATGTGTGATCACATCTTGGAGATGAAGTCACATATTGACAAGCCGGGAGAGTTGGGTGCCAAAGTCTTGAGAAAGCTGGTTGTTCAAACACTTTCTAAGTCACATAGTGAGTATCATTTGGGAATACTATGTAAAAGACCATGACATGACCCTTAATGATCTTATCTATTTTCTTGGTGTTGCTGAATCAGAAATGATTTAGAGCTCTGGTAAAGCAAATTTGATTAGTAGATCAACTTCCCAAACTACGATGGACATTGACAAATTTGTGACAGTGGAAATCTAGAATGCTTTCCCTTCCCAATGGAAAAGGATCGGCCATAGTCAACTCGGTTGACCAGATGGTAAAGAGAAAGGTTAAGTCTGAGATACTCCTGTGTACCATTCCCAAAGGGTCCATATGGTTCTATTGCCAAAAAGGAAGGAGCATTGGTTGCAAAGCCACCCTAACTACCTGAGAGATCTGAGTGAAGGTCTAGTCAGAAAGTTTGATTCTGCTTCAGGTAAGTCCACTATCTAACTCTATTAAGTTCCTTATTGATGATTCTTAATACAAAATGTGACTCGGATACATTTTGGTGTTTGGCATAATCAAGCAAAAGGAAGGACACTTAATGAAAGAGTATGCTGAATTTGATCACGAAGATGGATTTCAATCGCATGGTTCCAAAATCGGATTCTTGAGCTACTACTTAGGAGTTATGATATATTGCTAGGAAATATGTAATAGCATGGTTTTCATTTAAAGCTGCATTGTAAGGAAAAAGTTTTTTCTGTATTTTATAAATAAATAAAATTTTGATTTTATTTTAGTTTAGTTTATATATCCTTCCAATGGGTTTTTATGGAAAATTAATGTTTATATGTTTCTAGCAATAATGGAAATGTGAATTTGATTGTTTCATTTATGGTAGTGTCTAAATTTACCAAATAAGGAAAGATTCTCATCACCCAAGTCTCAATTGGACCGAAACTTGGAATCATGCAAGTTGTATAATATGATGAATGAGAACTTTCAGTTTTGGAAAAGTAAGACTAATTCCTTGTTCACATTTATATGTGAGTCAAGTGAAGGACTAAGGGATCGAGTACACATTCTTGTGCACTGGTCAAGTCCACCATAAAAGATCGATAAGATTATTTGTCATGATTTACTAAAGTTTAGTAAATATGGCTATACTTACCAGTTTAAGTATAATTCTAAAACATTGGAAAGATTTCAATGTTTTGTCAGACGAATGAGAAGAATCAAATTAGGCAGAAGGATAAAAGTTTCTCAAATCTGAAAAGATGGGAGAGTACTTTAGTATCATGTTTAGTGATCATCTTAATGATTAAGAAACTATATCACAATTGGTTCTCTAAGTACATCTTAGTGCATTCTTATGGCTAAGAAGAGGAATCATGAATTGTTGAAGTGGTTAAATCAAGAAGACGAGTCATACTTCGTTCCAAAATAAGTCTTAGAGTCATACTCCAAGATTGTAATTTGAGTGACACATCTTAAAGAAGGTTTATTAACACTAGTCAAATGTAAGAGTAAAAAGTGTCATATTCTTGTACATTTGAAATTGATAAGTTGTGATGTTTTGGATAAAACAAAGACCAACTAAGGCCAATTGTGTGAAGTGTTTGTCTTGATAAAGAATCTGAACTATATCTTGAATATTTGGCAAGAGAGTCTTATATGTCAAGAGGACAGTGGGAGTCTTAAAGATCTTGAAAAAGCTTCTAGATCTAATCAACAAGAAAAACCTATAGTGTATCATTAGCACACGACTTGAGGTTTATTACCTATCGTGTTGACATATTCTTATTTTTGTGTCCATTCCAGTTAAAGTTGGCTTTGTATAGGAGTTCTGAGAGTTCTCAATTGGTTGCATAACAACTTGGAAGAAATGGCAGGCCCTTGAGCTGCTAGGTGGCAAGAACTTAATATTGCACAAGTTCAATCCATAAGAGTTTGGATTTGTCACTAACCTTGTCTTGTGATTATGGTTTTGACAAATTCACATGGATAGAAACACATACACCAAAAAACATAAGTGTCATAAGGTTTCTCTCCGATTCATGAAAATGATGGTGAGGAAACGCTTTCACTTAGTAAATTTAAGTAGATAGCAATTGTGATATTTGCATTCTCAAAGTTGTTAGTGAAGCGTGTGTGGTTAACCGGCATACTAACATGGACTTGTGAGAAATCGCAATGGTCTAAACAATTGAGGCTATGATTACGACATCCCTTTTCATAGTTCTGAAATTGTTTAGACACACATGTGTGCTATCTAAAGAAAGTTGTATGATTTTGATAAAGTTTTATCAAAGAATCTCGTATCGGAAATATGAACTTTCATAAGAAGGTCACTAAAGTGTTGATTTCTAGAAGTCCATCAGATTTCTGAGTACATGTCAAAGCTAGTGGGAGCATAAGCTTCATGCTAATAAGCATCATGCAAGTGGGAGCATGATAATTATAATAAGTGTTTCAAGTTAGAGTGTTAATTATAGAAAACAAAAGGTTTCAATTGGGAAAAAGTTGTTTTGCTATAATTAAGGGAGAGGAAATTATACTTCATTTCAATTCTAAAAGCTTAGATTGAGGTTTTAATCATATTTAGTCAAGGATATACACACACACATACACACACACACACACACACACACACATATATATATATATATATATATATATATATATATATATATATATATATATATATATATATATATGAATTTCATGTTGGAATGGCTCAACCTAAGTAAATTCTATATATGGTTCCATTATTTGCGTTCTAAAATTCAATTATGATTACAATCCTTTTTCATAATATGAATTATGAGAACTTGGAAAATATAAATAGAAATATTATAGCAAAAGACTGGTCTAGTATCATGTCTTTTTGAATCGTGTCCCATATGCTTCGGATATAGGATCGATTGCATGTGCTATAATATTCATTTGTTCTAAATTTTTCCGAATGCCCAGTGCATTAAGAGGGAAAAAGTACTAGAAATAGATATGAATAATTTGATTAAGCAATTGTTGATGACAATCTAAGGTTTACCAAAGATTGGTTGCTCAGGGATAGTTGGAAGTATAGTGTTAATTTTGGAAGGACCTTATTGATATATTCTGAAAAGAGGCAACTCTTGTTCAGGAGTAATAGTCAAAAGGGGAATATGGAAATGTTCCCATAGGTGGAAGTTATTCATTAAATTTGTGTAAGATTAGGAAACTTAATGCAAACAAGAATGTTTAAAGGCAATGAACTTTGAATATGAGACTTCTGTTCCATGGAGTTGATCTCCATTGGAATACTTTGTAATGTCTGTTGACAAGTCTTTGTGACTTTGTGCATAATCATTACAAGAGGACCAATGCATATAAGTTTAGAATCTAACATATTTAGGTAAATGGCAGGAATTTGGAATTATTGCATTTGTAGTAAGGATTTAGGATTGTGAAATGAGTATCACTGGAATTATGTTCAATCGATCTATTTCACAGAGTAAAGATCATAGACAAACTTAGTGTGCATACTTGGTTTATGGCATAACTAATGTTTAGAAAAACATAGTGTGCATACTTGGTGTATGGCTTGACTAGTGTTTAGAAAAACATAGTGTACATGCTTGGAGCATGGGACAAGTATTGTTTTTAATTCAAGTATAAAGTTGATAGTTTGAAACAGTATGCAATGAATGATGGGTAATCAATATGGTGATAAATAAAAGATGTTTTATTTATAATCATAAGTTTTGAGACCATATTGGATTTGATTATTCTTGTGTTTCACCTTCCATGTTTTTACTTCTAGAATAACTAAGTCGCTCTTTCTGAATGACTAAGTTATTCAAACCATCCATAGTCGGTCATATGTTGGAAGTAGATATAAATTAAGACTGTCATGAGGTTGGCTTGTAGAGGGCTATGTGGTTAGACATAGCAAGAGATGCTACAACACTTCATGAGTGCTCATAAGTTCTGAGTATTGGATTCAACCCACGCTCACTGATATCACTTCATGGAATTTATTTCGAGTGATCGTGAGACGGTAATATCATATAAGTCTTCAAACCTAGAGATATGACTTGTTTTCTATGAGTTGGTTATACATTGATTGTATGTAAACGCATTGGTAACTCGATGTTATAAAATGTGCCTTTGTGTATGATTCAACAAGTAGTGGAACAAGCATATGAGTCGAAGTTTATCTGTTCCTTCTTGGATTAGAAGTGATATCTGGGCCCCTCGATGATTTTGTGTTGACCCATGTACCAGGCCCGGTCAGAACTAAGTTGATGTGTTCAAATAAGTTCCATGTCAAATAAATCGGAAATCAGGAAACAAACTGTTGGACAATAAGTAAGACAATGTTCCATGTATTTGTCCGACTGATATCTAGAATAGAGGATTATATGATCAGTTATCTTAAATGGAGTATCATCATCATCTCAGTTCCACGAGACCTTGAAAGAGCTACGATTGCTAATCGGTTCCTTAAGTTATTCTTGAAGATATAGTTATTTGACCTAATCGATGAGCCAAAATGATGATCCAAAACGATGAGCCAAATGATGACCCAAGTGATGGCCCCGTCATCTAGCAGAGTATGGATGACAACCATGAACTATTCTAGATAGTCTATTGGAACACTAGCAGGCTCGCAACCTGTAGGTGTTGTGAATGATGTGTTCACCCGGTGTAGTCTAAAAACCCACTGATAGGTATTATGAGTGGACTCTCGAAAACGATACTGTCAAAAAACAAGATAAACTCAAGCGACTATGCAGACTTAGTGTCGATTCCTTAGGAATGAATGAACGAGGAATAGTTGAATCTTAGGGTAGATCCTTAAGAGTAAATAAGATAATGGGGATGGGTAATTGGGTTGATTGTTTGATGTTTAACATAATAATTATATTAGTGTGGGTTGAAAACCCTATGTACTCACCAGGTTTCCTAACCTGACCCACTCAAGCTTATTTGTATCACAGGTGTCGATATGAAGCTACTTTACACTGAGGGATTTAAAAGAGATGTAGATCACTAGTGTAAATGAATGTAAGTTCTGTTTATTCTTATGTTTCTGTATTGGCGATGACATCCCAAATGTTTTAAAATGGATAAAAATACATTTCTTCGGAAATGCTTTGATAACATATTTATCATGTTTTTCTGGGAATAAATTCCGCAACATTTTTATTGAAAGGGGTACTCTTATTTTTATAAAGCATAAACAAAATCGGTCTTTTCTGGCCGTGAAAATGGGGATGTCACAGTTGGTATCAGAGCATTAATTTAAGCGAACTAGGAATATGGACTTAATTCTAGACTTAAACTTAGAATGCTAAGTGATGATCGTGAGGAGTGTGTCTAATAAATTTAGGTAATACACCTAAATAGAAAAAATCACTAACTTATTTAGGAAAATGCCTAACATGTTTTTATGTGCTAAATGATTTATGATATGCATTATATGGTCGGATCTATGGTCTGTTGTCGACCGGATCTGGAAACTTTACGTGTTCAGACTTCTAAACATTTAATTATGGTATTAGAACTGGCATGTAACTTTTCAGAGTAATAGGGAGATTTACACGTCGATCGTAAATAAAATCTTTCTTATCTTAATTCTTGTTGGTTTGCACCAAACGTCTTATTTGGTGTATAGAACGAAATGACAAGAACCCAAAGTGGAAACGCGAATGGAAATAGAAATCAACCACCTCAACCCCCAGTGATTGAGCAAATACCTGTTGTAGTAGCAACTCCTGAGCTAATTATAATGGCTGGAGTACAAGCCATGATTTTGGTCTATGCTTGCTGAGCAAAGAGAAGAGATGAGAAAGATGTTGCATGAAAATAAGGATGAACCTACGGTGCCCATTGTGCAACCTGAGTTGATCGCTAAACAATCGGAGGAAGGAAATTATAGTCGCAATGTGAGTCAAGTTGGAACCTAAGGGGCAAGGGGGAATGGCCCGGAGAAGGGAAATGACAAGGATGAGCGGATGTATAAGAATTTATTGGGTGCAAAACCACTAAGTCTCTCTGGAAGCCCAAAACCAGTGGAGATTATAGACTAGATCTCTGAGATGGAGATGGTATTTGAGAGTTGTGACTGCAGCGATAAGCAAAAGACCGTCTTTGTCGTCAGACAACTAAATACCGGAGTGTTAAGTTGGTGGAAGTTGTTGGCAAATACAATGCCATGAGGAAAATCCATACGAATGTCTCGGGAAGCATTCACGAAGCAATTAAAATGCAGTAGTACTCAGAGATAGATCTGATAGACCTAAACAACGAGTTTCAGAACCTGAAGAAAGAGAAGATGAGTGTTGATGAGTATGCCACCACATTTACTGATAGGATGAAGCTATTTCCCTGCTTGGTCCCTACTGAACACTCCAAGATAGATAGGTTAGCTAACGGACTACCCGTAGACTTTGGCCTAACGGTCAAAATGGCAACTACTTTGAAAATAACCGTTAGAGAAACTAAGAATATAAAGACCAAGATAAGAGAAAGAGGTCTAGAAAAAGATAAGGCAGGAGAAAAGAGGAAGTTTGAAGGATCTTCAAGGCCCAATAAGGAGAGTAAATTCTCGATGTTTGGAGGAGGAGGAAGAGGCGAAGCAAGATGGTGTGATAAGTGCGAGAATAAACACTTAGGAAAATGTGGCGAAGAAGCGATATGTTTCAAGTGTGGAAAGTCTGGCCATTATGCCAATGAGTGCACATTCAACAAGAAGGTATGTTTCGAATGTAACAAACAAGGGCATATTTCTAGAGACAGCCCAAAGAAAAATGAATCTGCAAGGCCAAATGCACCGCCAAATCCAAGGGCATTTCACATGATCCTCAACGAAGCAGATAACAACGCGAGGAATCAAGGATGAGGACTTCATATCCGAAGATCAAGTTTTGTAGTAGCCATAGTATCGTATGATGTAGCCTGTTAGAGGCATACTCTAGGGTGAGCTTGAACACTTATGTAATCATTCCAAGGAATAATATAAAACCTTCATTTTTCTATCTGATGTGTTAAGTTGTTATAAGATTTTCTTGTGTGGTGACTTGGAAAACTGCGAGACAATACTTAGTGTAACGCCCTTAGATATGGGCTAGTCAATTTAAAGACAATGAGCATCAAAAATGACTTTTTGATGGAATATTATATAGAAGGAGTAATCTTAACCAAGTGGTAGTATATGTTCCAAGGGTTACGTACATATAAAGAACGCCGAAATCCGAGTTATAACGAAGAAGTTATGGCTTGTCGAAGTTTTACGGCAAAACCGGCACGACATCGGGAGACGTAAATAATGAATTTATGATAGAGGACTTTTTAGCTTTAGTGACCTAAACAAAAGTTGTATTATACATTAAACCGATAACATACAAAAAAAAAAGAACGCCCAAATCTTGATGGAATAGTGTTTAAGCCTGTAACTATATTTGATATGTACTTGACCCGGTTGTGCATGGTCCTTTTGGGTTGCCTTCACCAAAGCAACTTGACAAGGTAATTTAAGGAGGGAGAGAGAATATTATAGTTTACTAATATATTATAAGAATAATATATTAAAGGGGAAATCATATTTATTTAATTAGTATTAGTCATAAATTAATTAGGAATTAATTTGGTGACTAAAAGAGATTAATTAAATAAAGGGGCATAAACTGTCAAATGTGTGATAGTTGAGTTTGGGCTTGGAAACCTAATGGACTAAGGGGAACGGAATTATGATGAAGGATCATCATATTTTCGTCCAAGGTTGTAGTCCAAAAGGTTCATTGGATTGCTTGGTCATAAAGTTGTCCATTAAAGTTTAGACCGAAACCCTAGCAACCTACAGTATAAATAAGACCCCTAGCCTTCAATTTTTGGCCACTTGCTTCCCAAGAGAACCCTAGGCCGAAATTGGTCATCCTCCCTCCTCTCTCATAGTTGCCTTCTTGCTTGTGGTGTTTGTAAGCCATTAGAGGAGTTACAATTGTGACTCTAAGCTCCAAGAAAGAAGATTCAAGCTTCCATTGAACAGGTAAAAATCTAGATCTGATGTTATATGTTAATTTATAAATCATGTATGCTAGATTAAGGTTAGAAAGTCTTGGATTCATTGCATGTACAATAGAGAAACCTAGATCCAAGCATTAGGGTTTGTATGAGCACATAGGATTTTTCTTATGCATAAAATCCATCAGTGGTATTAGAGCCATGTTGGTTTTTGTTGTATGTGATGTAATTGTCATGTTTCTGCTAAAAAATCGTTTTTCTGGCCTCTGTCCGACTCAACTCGGCGAGTCAGTATCTGGACTCGGTGAGTTGGCCCAACTCGGCAAGTCCAAGACTGACTCGGCGAGTTCGGGAGTTAGACAAAGCATATCTCGGGATTTTCTTGTTGTTTTGCTATATGATAAATGCCAAAATCGTTTTTTAATAATAAAATACAAATTTTATTGTATTTAAATGATTATCCTTACCAAAACAAAAGATAATTTCAAATCTTTTGAATAATAGTTTCTTTATATGATAAATATGGATTATTTAAATTATTTGGTAATTATCATGTGACTAAAAATGGATTAGGTCAAATATAGATAATCATAAAATTAATTGTTTAATTTATATTATTTGTTATTTGATCCCTTGCGTTTTGAAAAGTTCAAAACTTGTCCTCAATTTTGAAATTTAAATTTTATGATTAAAAGTTTAATTTTGAATGATTTAAATTTCAAACCCTTAGAATTTTACAAGTTTAAAATTCAACCCTATACTATTATATTATTACAAGATTAATTAATATATATGTATAACATAAAGTGCTGGTCTTACCATTGGTAGGCCTCATTCACAAAGCCGATCTATAGGGGGGTATAAGGTTATGGCCTATAAAATGGTCGTTTAATGGGTATCCACTCTTACCCACCGCTTCCTTGATTGGTGGAGGGTCGTTAGCCGAACGGGTAGGATAGGGAAATCATGTCCTCCTTAAAAGTATAATGAATGATACAAAGTAACTACAATGTTTTACAAATTCCCAATCTTAGTTACTTTAGGGTAAAATGTGAATATGATGCTAATCCATGGAATTATACTTTGTACCCTTGTCAAACATTAGTGGAGCGTGTGTGGTTAACCGGCACACTAATTTGGGATTGACATTGGTAGAAAAGGGTGGCTCGATGTTTGTCATAGGTCAATGGAGCGTGTGTGGTTTACCGGCACATTGATTAGGTGACAGAGACATTGAGTGCACCATGTTGATTAGCATGGTTATTCACACCTTGTTTGTGATCCTTGGTATCCCAGTCACAAACTTGAAGGGCATATCGAGATTTAAACATGCCATTGAAAGGTTCAATGAATCTCAAAAGAATCTAGGAGTTTTCAAATACATTTAAAAATTAAATTCTTTTCGTTTTTCATGGTAAAAATTAGTGAATCGTCATTCACTTACCTTCAAATTATTTGCATTTAGATTACGGCATCCCTTTTCTAAATTGTGAATAATGTTGTTGGATCCTAGCCCTAATTTTTCATTTGGGTGCTTAATTGGGGATTCATTTCTAATCAAACTTTGTTCCTTTCTTTTTCAGATGTCTACTAACAACAACAACAACGCTTATGGGTCATTCTCGCTGATGAACCTATAATAAAAAGTGACATTTGATGGGTCAAATTTCAATGAGTGGATGAGATACATTCGTATGATCACTCTCTATGAGAACAAAGAATATGTGCTCGATGAGAAGCTTAAAAAGATCATCCCATATGCTGCTACTCCTGAAGAATTGGCCGCCTTTGAGGCCCACGAGCGTGATGCTACGAAAGTTCATTGCATCATGCTGGCCACCATGAACCTCGAACTCCAGAAGTCCTATGAGGACATGTATCCATATGAAATGCATCAAGATTTGCTGGATAGATACCACCAAAGCGCAAGGCAAGAGTGCTATGAGATCATTACTAACATGATCACCGCTAAGATGGGGAGTGGAGAATCCCTAACCTCTCATTTGCAGAAAATGCAGAGGTATGTTGATCGTCTTCTAAAAATTAATGTTAAGATTGATGAGGATTTGGCTATCGACATCATCCTCAACTCCTTGCCTTCCTACTACAACTAGTTCATAATGACCTATCACATGAATAAGGAAGAGGTCTCCTTGAGTAAGCTTCAAGGACTGCTGAGAGCAACCTCAAGGACAAATCTGTTACATCATCCCCTGCTGTGGCTGCTCCTGTGTTTTGGCCAAGAGAAGGGAAAGAAGAGGAATGCTCCTTCAAAGAGCCACCAAAAGGGAAAATCCCGTGATGGTTCATCCTCTAGTGGAACTAAAGCAGGGTTCTGCTAAACCCTCCTCTGACCCTAAGAAAGCAGAGTGCTTCTATTGCCACGAGAAGGGCCACTGGAAATGAAGTTGCCCTAAATATCTGCAGGACATTAGGGATGGGAAGATAAAGCCCACCTTTGTTGGTATGTATTCTATTAAATTTAACAACTCATCACTTGCTACTTCATGGGTTCTTGATACACGATGTGGTTTCCACATTTGTTCTGGTCTGCAGGGCCTAAGAAGAAGTAGGGAGGTGGAGAATGGGAAAATAAACTTGATTATGGGAAACAGAAGATCGTCGCCTGTGACCAGAGTCGGATTTTATTCTTTAGTATTGAGTAATGGGTTAGGATTAGATTTAAATAACTGTTGCTATTCGCCTTATATGGCAAAGAACATCGTTTCTTTTCATGGATTATGTAGATAGGGTTTCAGTTATTCATTTGATAATAGTAATGGTTCTATTAATGTTTATTTGAATGGTGTTTTTATTTCAATGCATTTCCTTGTAATGGAATATAGGAATCTGTGTTGGTTGTAGACAATTTAGGAAATGATCTGTTGAATATTGATTCGTCTAATAGTCTAGACAAATAATGCTTGTGGCATTGTCGCCTTGTCCATGTCAACAAAATACGCATAGCCCAACTCCAAAAGGATGGAGTGTTGGAGTCATTCGACCTTAGGGAAGATGACGTGTGTGAATCTTGTTTACTTGGGAAGATGACCAATTCACCCTTTACTAGCACTTGTGAAAGGAGTGAGGGTCTATTGGATCTCATACACACCGATGTGTGTGGGCCCTTTAGATCCACCGCAAGGGATGCTTGTCGCTTCTACGTGACTTTTACGGATGATTATAGCAGATATGGATATATCTACTTAATCAAGCAAAAGTCAGAAACATTTGAAAAGTTCAAGGAGTTAAGAATGAAGTGGAGAATCAGCTGGACAGGAAAATCAAGATGCTTCGGTTAGACCGAGGAGGAGAGTACCTAAGTCTTGAGTTTCATGACTATCTAAAGGAATGCAGAATTGTTTCGCAATTGACGCCTCCCAGAACGCCACAATTCAATGGTGTGGCTGAAAGATGTCATCGGACCTTGGTGGACATGGTTCATTCTATGATGACTCGGGCTTCGTTACCAATAGCTTTCTGGGGATATGCCTTGGAAACTACCGCCCATATCCTTAACCTAGTTCCCACCAAGAAGGTTACCAAAACACCTCACGAGATGTGGATAGGGGAAGCTCCCTTGTTGGCACGTATCAAGGTTTGGGGTTGCGAGGCATTTGTAAGACGAGAGACTCACGACAAGCTCGAACCTCATAGTGAGAAGTGTTATTTCATCGGCTATCCGCAGAAGTCGTTTGGCTATCTCTTCTATAGACCGAGTGACAATGTTGTATTCGTTGCAAGGAGAGGGGTTTTCCGAGAAAGAGAACTCATAAGCCAAGAGGATAGTGGGAGGCAAATTGATCTTGAAGAGATTCAAGAGCAAAGCGATGAAGGAACTTCTAACACTGGCACTCAACCTGAGGAGGAAACTCCTGTTGAACCTTTTGACGAGTCCTTACCTCTTAGACGTTCCAATAGGGCTAGTATTCCACCCCAATTGTATGGATTCCATATTACTACTGAAGGGGATACATTTATTAGTGATAGTACACTAGTAAATTTGGACGAACCTAGTAGCTACAAGGAAGCCATGGCAGGCCCGGAGTCTGCTAAGTGGAAAGAGGCAATGCACAGCGAGATTCAGTCCATGTAACCAAGTTTGGAATTTGGTTGATAATGTGTCGGGTCTTAAGACAGTCAGTTGAAAGTGGATCTTCAAGAAGAAGACATACATGGATGGGAATGTGCACACTTATAAAGCACAATTGGTTGCGAAGGGCTTTACTCAAACTCCTGGAGTTAACTATGATGAGACCTTCTCGCCAGTTGCTAAGATAAAGTCAATTAGGGTGATGCTCGCAATAGTTGCTTTTCATGATTATGAAATATGGCAGATGGATGTGAAAACTGTGTTTCTTAATGGAAAGTTGGTTGAGGATGTTCACATGAATCAGCCAGAGGGTTTCGTCAATGCGAAGCATCCAAATAGAGTGTGTAAGCTTAAGAAATCCATTTATGTATTAAATCAAGCGTCTTGCAGATGGAATCTTTGTTTTGACAAGAAGGTCAAAGAGTTTGGTTTTCTGCGAAGCGAAGATGAATCATGTGTGTATGTCAAGGCCAGTGGGAGTATAGTGAGCTTCCTCGTATTGTATGTCGATGACATACTACTCATAGGAAATGACGTCCCAACCTTACAGGAGGTCAAGTCCTGGCTTGGGATGTGTTTTGCTATGAAGGATCTCGGAGAGGCTGCGTGTATTCTGGGAATAAGGATAGTAAGAAACAGAAGTAAGAGACTGATAGGACTCAGTCAGGATACATACTTGGATAAAGTACTAAAGCATTTTAGTATGGAAAATTCCAATAAAGGGGAGTTGCCAATCCAAAGCAATACCAAGTTGAGTAAGACTCAATGCCCGAGTACAGAGGCAGAAATAGCTGATATGAGCCGAGTACCTTACGCTTCCGCAATTGGCTCAATCGTGTACGATATGACTTGTACTCGCCCCTATCTGGCCTTTGCTTTGAGCATGGTCAGCAGATATCAAGGAAACCCTTGTACAGCCCATTGGATTGCAGTTAAGAACATTCTTAAGTACCTTCGGAGGACCAAGGAATGGTTTCTAGACCTCGGTAGGAGAGATGACTTAAGAGTACGAGGGTACAGCAACGCTAGTTTTTAGACAGATCGGGATAATTACTGTTTGTAGTCAGGCTAGGTCTTTACCCTTAATGGAGGAGCAGTGACTTGGAAAAGCTCCAAGCAAGAGACTGTGGCTAATTCAACGTGTGAATCAGAGTACAATGCAGCAAGTGAAGCGTCAAAAGAGGAAATATGGTTGAAGAACTTCATTTGAGACCTTGGAGTTGTGTCATCCATAAAGGAGCCCATGGAGATTTTCTGTGATAATGAAGGAGCAGTTTCCTTAACCAAGGAACCAAGGGATCACAGTAGATCCAGGCATATCGACAGAAAATACCATTTTATTAGACATCGGGTAGAAGAGGGACTCTTCATAGTGAAGAAGGTATTGTCAGAAGATAACCCAGCAGATCCCCTTACAAAGGGACTGAGTAGGGTTAAGCACTTGCAACACGCTAGGAGCATTGGGCTGAAGGGCGATATGAGTTTGGAGTAGATAGATAGGAAACGTGTAATAGATAATTTGTACTTGACATTTTATATAAATAAAGGTGTTTTATTTAAGAGTAAAGTTACTATCTTCTGTTGGTTATTTATCTATTGTTTCAGTTTTACATGTTTTGACCTCCTGAATGATAAGGTTATTCAAACGATCCACAGTCGTTCATATGTCAGAAGTAGATATGAAAGAAGACTGTCATGAATCTGTTTGAACTAAAAGGTTTAGACATAGCAATAGTTTGATGCAAAGTTCATGAGTGCGTATGAATTGTGATTTGAGCATTGGAATAAACCCGCGTTTGATGGTATCACTTCGTGGTATTTTACCTCGGGAGATCGCAAAGCGATAATATCTTATAGTCTTAAGACTTAGAGATATGGTTATTCTTTGCTGGTTGGTTGTGCATTGATGATGTGTAAATGCATTAATAACTTGATGTTATAAAACACATTGTTGTGCATGATTTAATTTGTAAATAGTAAATGCATATGAGTTGAAGTTAATCTGCTCCTTTTATTCTAAGAGAATAAAAGTGATATCTTGGCCACTCCATGATTTGATTTGACTTATGTGTCGGGCCCGGTCAGAACAAAGTTGATGTGTTCAACTAAGTTCTATTTCAAAGTATTGTAAGCATGATATCTAGAACAAAGGATCCTACAATCCCTTATCTAAAGGACAAGATTTTGGTCAGAGTTGACAGCAGCATATAAGAGCTACGATTGCTAATCGGATCCTAAAGTCATATTTGAGGTATAGTTACTAGACTTATCCAAGTGGGAGACTGTTGGAATAGTGTCTAAGCCCGTAAATATATTTAGTATGTACTTGACCCGGTTGTGCATGGTCCTTTTGGGTTGCATTCACCAAAGCAACTTGACAAGGTACTTTAAGGAGAGAGAGAGAGAGAGGATATTATGGTTTATTAATTTATTATAAGAATAATATATTAAAGGAGAAATCATATTTATTTAATTAGTATTAGTCATAAATTAATTCGGAATTAATTTGGTGACTAAAAGAGATTAATTAAATAAAGGGGCATAAACTGTTAAATGTGTGATAGTTGAATTTTGGGCTTAGAAACCTAATGGACTAAGGGGGGAGTGAAATTATGATGAAGGATCATCATATTTTCGTCCAAGGCCCTATTCCAAAAGGTTCCTTGGGCTACTAGGTCATAAAGTTGTCCATTAGGGTTTAGACTGAATCTCTAGCAGCCTACAATATAAATAAGACCCCTAGCCTTCAATTTTCGTCCACTTACTTCCCAAGAGAACCCTAGGCCGAAATTAGTCATCCTCCCTCCTCTCTCATTGTTGCATTCTTTCTTTTGATGTTTGGAATCCATCAGAGGAGTTACAATTGTGACTCTAAGCTCTAAGAAAGAAGATTCAAGCTCCCATTGAAGAGGTAAACATCTAGATCTGATGTTATATGTTAATTTCGAAATCATGTATGCTAGATTAGGGTTATCAAGTCTTGGATTCATTGCATGTACAATAAAGAAACCTAGATCCAAGCATTAGGGATTGTATGAGCACATAGGATTATTCTTATGCATAAAATCCATCAAATATGACTTCGTATGAGGAAGTTATGATTTATCTAAGATTTGTCATAGCAGTGCACGACCTGAAACTAGAATTTTATTTCGAGCGATTTTTGGCCTACGCGACCTAAATGAGAGTTGAAGATCTCATTAATAGGAACTCAACGATAAAAATACTGATGAAAACGGAGCTTGTATGTGAAAGTTATGAATTTGTTAAGTCGGGAAGCAAAATTGCGAAACCTGATGCGAAGGTGATGACGTGGCACGAGCAGGTCCACCGCTTGCTGATCACGGTCTGGCCTTTGGATCGGACACCTGGCTCGCAAGCGCAACGCGTACAAGAAGAACGCCTCGCGTCCAAAGGGAACGTTGCGCGTACTTCGTATCTGTCATGTGGTCCGAGAGATAGCCATGTCGCCCCAGCAGCCTTACAACACGCGTCTCTACGCCCCGCATACATCAACCGAATGTAGCGCGTTCATCGAGGGCTCGCAGCTATAAATAGAAGGGTGAGGCCATCCGATTTTCCACACTTTCTCTCTTCTCTCTCTCAGTACTTTCTCTCTCTAGCCTATCCTAACCCCTAAACCCTAAGGAACCCCCCTAGTACCCGAAGGAAGCCCCGAGGCTCCCGGAGTCCTGAGAAAAAGGGTCTTTCGGTTTAGAAACGTTGCTCCAAGCGAAGCCTGGTTTTCTTTAAAACCTGTTGTAAGTGAGCTACGCCTATGAAATTTTTAATATAGCTTTTAAATAATTATAGTAATGTTATTAGGTCCTTAGAATATTTAATTAGGCTATTATTATGGGTTATATAATGCCATTATAATATCTTTTTAACCACTCGCGGTACGTGGGATCCGGTTTGGAGGGCCGCTTGGGTTGCTGGATTCAAAAGTGCTTATATGCCAAAATGATCCTGCCCTCCAGTGTTCCATGTCTGGCCTCGTTTGTATATTATGGGTGAAAAGTAATATGTCACGATTATATAATACTAATAATAGCTAGACTATTAATTAGTCTCGGTGAATATTAAACTAAACCCTAGTGGTAATGATACTAGGTTTTGTCGAGGGAAATTGTTTTGAGAATAATGAAGTGTTGTTCGAGTGCCGATTCACCACCTTCTCAAGTGAATGCATGGTTACTTTCATCTAGATATGAAGTATTTTATATAAATTACGTGATATGTGTCTGAATACTTGCTGTCTATGCTGGATGAACGATTTTATACATGTTTTAAATGATTTAAACTGTATATGTATTTTATATCAACAAAATATGTTGGGTAAAACATGGGTAGATGAATGATGAGGGATGAAGGCTAAAATGGAGGAACGTTAGTAGTATGGACCTAGTGCCCTATAGTTGAACATTGGCAGCAATGGACCTAGTACCCTATAGATGAGCACTGGTAGCTGCGCCAAAATCTGTAGATGTTTTAGATCTATGATAAATATCCTTGCAGCTGTTCTCTAAGGATAGTATAGGCAACTATGCCTAATAGATAACATTATAAACATGTCAGTAGCGTTTAAAGGACAATACTGGCAGAAGCGCCTCATTGAGAATGTCACAATTCTGGCGACAACGCCTAAGTGATAATATTAGCAGTTGTGCTTGACAACTGTGTCATTGGCAACGCTGGACTTCGTTTCGTTTCCTTAGGATGATCCTTAGGAATGAATGAATGAGAAGTGCCTGATTCTAGGGTAAATCCTTAAGAAGATAATAAGGATGGGTAATTGGGTTGATTGTTTGATGTTTAAACATAATAATTGTATTATTGTGGGTTGAAAACCCTATGTACTAACCAGGTTTCCCAACCTGACCCACTTAGTTTATTTATATTACAGGTGTTGATACGAAGTCACATTACACTGAGAGATTAAGGAGATATAAATCCCTAGTGATAATGAATGTAAGTTTTGTTTATGCTTATGTTTCTGTATTGACGATGACATCCCAAATGTTATAAAATGAATAAAAATACTTTTCTTCAGAAATGCTTTGATAACGTATTTATCATGTTTTACTGGAAACAAATTCCACAACATTTTTATTAAAAGGGGTACTCTGATTTTTATAAAGCATAAACAAAAATCGGTCTTATATGGCCGTGAAAATGGGGATGTCACACTTGGGACGAGTATGAGTAAGTGTGAATGGTAGTAGAGGCCTATACTGCTGGAAGCATAGGACTCATACTTGGATCAGGGAAAGTCACAAGGTTTCCAAGAAGCTAGTACTTGATTCTGTTTTGTTCATGTATGTCATTACCATTGTTTTGTTAATGAATAAGAAGATGATTGTTATTCCGACCCTAAAGGTCATATCAAATTGAGTCCGACTACGATGAGTATGTTATGTGGTTCAGAGAACCAAGTTCGATGTAGCATCTGACTTAAGCCGGGAGATTGAAATAAAAGATAATCAAAGAGATCAGTAGAGGTATCGTGATAGTTGCTTGTAGCTAGAAATGCTACCTTATAAGATGTGATTAGAACATGAAGGAAGGTATAGTCTGCTCTGGAATTTGACTCTAAGAGACCTGAGTCTAAGCCTTGCAACATGCGATGACAGGTCATTAGAATATGACACATTGGTCAATTGTAGTAATAAAAGAAATTAACTTAAATTTGTTAAAAAGAAGAGGTAGTCTCCAGTAAGGATCGAGATTGTGACTTGAAGGTCATAATTTTGAGTCTAACGTGAGATAGGGAGTAGGTGCAAGATCGAGCACCACCTACAGTCAAGGAGTCTAAGAGTTAAATACTTGTTTGAAGCAACATAAAAGTTATGTTTATTACCTAGGATGAAGAGTTAATTTAAGTAGTCATTATACAAGCCCTGTTTCGTTGATGATTTCGGGACGTAATCATCCTAAGGGCAAGACAATTGTAACGCCTGTAGATCTGGGCTTGTCAATTTACATACAATGAGCATCAAAAATGAGTTCTTGATGGAAGATTATTTAGAAGGAGTAATCTTAACCAAGTTGTAGAATATGTCACAAGGGTTCTGTACATATAAACAATGTCGAAATTCGAGTTATAACGAAGAAGTTATGGCCCGTCGAAGTTTCGCGACAAAACCGGCACGACACTATGCGACATAAATGGTGAATTTATGATAGAGGACTTTTGTCCTTAGTGATCGAAACAAAAGTGGCAGTATACGTTAAACCGATAGCGTGCATAAAAACAATGCCCAAATCTGACTTCAAATGAGCAAGTTATGATTTTTCTAAGATTTGACATAGCTGTGCACGACCCGAAACTCGAATTCTAGATCAAACAGTTTTTGGCCAACGCGACCTAAATGAAAATTCAAGATCTAATTAATAGGAACTCAAAGACAAAAATACAAACGAAAACAGAGTCCGTATGTAGAAGTTATGAATTTTACGCGGACATTTAACAGTGTAGTCACCTTCTACTATTAAATTTAAGACCGGTCGAGAATTAGCCAACAGAGTCAAAAGGAAAGTAGTAGATCTTATTTTTACCTACGCATGGATATAAAGAACGTCAAAACGGAGCTCATATGAGAAAGTTACGGATTTTAGAAGTCGGAAGTGTGTTATGCTAAAATGGGTGACGTGGCACGATCTTGGCCATTGCTTTCTCCCCAAGTCTTGCCAGCAAATGGTGACATGTGGAACCAAGTTCAGCCATATTTCACCCTATAAATAGAACCTCTCCCTCCCTCATTTTTTTCAGACTTTTCCCATTCTTTCTTCTCTCTAAACCTCCAAAAAAAACTCCCCTAGCGCTAGAAGAAAGCCCTAGAGCGCTCGACGGCTCCGAGAAGAAGAGCTTTCTGCTCGGAAGTTCTACCCCTGTAGAGCATGACTTCTAGCCAAACCCCCTCATAGGTAAGATACGCCTACCTAATTTTTAATATAGCATTTATTTAAATATAGTAACGTGATTAGGACCTTATAATAATTATTTGAGTTATTATTATGGGTTATATAAGTGTTGTTATAGTATCTTTTTAACCACTCGCAGTACAGGGAATCCGGTTTGAAGGGCTGTCTGGGTTGTTGGTTTTCAGAAGTGCTATATGCCAAAATGATCCTTCCCTCCAATGTTTCATGTCTGGCCCCTGTCTGTACATAGTGGGTGAAGAGTATTGTTTAACGCTTATATAATAGTAATAATAACTAGACTATTAATTAGTCTCATTGAACATTAGACTAAACTCTAGTGGAAATGATACTAGGTTTTTTCAACGGAAATTTGTTTTAAAGTAAACGAAGTGTTTTCCGAGTATCGAGTCACCACGTTCGCAGGTGAGTGCATAGTTACTTTCATCTTACATATAGATATGAAGTATTTTGTATAAATTACGTGCTATGTGTGTATACTATCTCAATACTTGCTGTCTATGCTAGATGAAACATTTTATACATGTTTTAAATGATCTAAACTGTATATGTATTTTATATCTACAAAATGTGTTGGGTAAAACATGGGTAGATTAGAGGTGAGATAAATGATGAGTGATGAAAGATGAGAGAAATAATGAGTGATGAAAGATGAGATGAACGATGAGCGATGATATATGAGTGATAAAATATGGTGCGAAGCGATGAGCCAGAATGATGAGCCCAAAAGATGACCCAAGTGATGGCCCCGTCATCTAGCATAATATGGATGACAACCACAAACTATTCTAGATAGTCTAGTGGAACACTAGCAGGCATGCAACCTGTACGTGTTGTGAACGATGTGTTCACCCGGTGTACTCTAAAAACCCATTGACAGGTATTACGAGTGGACTCTCGAAAACGATACTGTAAATAAACGAGATAGACCCTAGCGACTATGCAGACTTAGTGTCGATTCCTTAGGATACTCCTGAGGAATGAATGAACGAGGAATATTTAATCTTAGGGTAGATCCTTAAGAGTAAAGAAGATAATGCGAATGGGTAATTGGGTTAATTGTTTGATGTTTAACATAATAATTATATTATTGTGGGTTGAAAACCCAATGTACTCACCAGGTTTCCCAACCTGACCCACTCAAGCTTATTTGTATCACAGGTATCGATATGAAGCTACTTTGCACTGAGGGAGTTAAAAGAGATGTTGATCAACAGTGTAAATGCATGTAAGATATGTTTATGCTTATGTTTCTATATTGACGATGACATCCCAAATATTTTAAAATGGATAAAAATACATTTCTTTGGAAATGCTTTGATAACGTATTTATCATGTTTTTCTGGGAACAAATTCTGCAAAATTTTTATTAAAAGGGGTACTCTTATTTTTATAAAGCATAAACAAAATCGGTCTTTTCTGGCCGTGAAAATGGGGATGTCACACCATGGTTTGATCATGATATCCATGATCCTAATTTCTCGCAATCTAGGTTGTAGAACTCGAATAAAGGAAACACTAATTTGTTGATGGCTAAAGAGTTGGGCTCTTTTCGTGAGGAATTAACCAAAAGTATTCAAATAGCTCTTTAGGTCACCATCTCTCCGATTATACAATTGTTTTCGGCTAAGTTTTGATAGAATGTGTCACGAATTGAATGCGGGACGAAATTCTTTCAACCAAGGGAGACTGTGACAACCGTCAAAATTCGAGTCAGTTCTAGAATTGATAAACTTAGTTTCACATGTAGGCATGACACAAACTTGACTTAGTAACTAGAAGCTAAGTTATAACCTACTAGAAACTTGGAAACAAGTAGAATCGAAGGATAGTGTACTTGGATTTCACATTGGTATGTGAATTCTACAACTACTTAATTGTAATGACTATCCATATTCGGGTCATTCCTTGAATTGAACACCTTTTCATGAATCATATACATGTTGGAGTAGTGTCTAAGTCCATAACTATTTTGGTATGTACTTGACCCGATGGTGCATTGTCCTTTTGGGTTGCCTTCACCAAAGCAACTTGAATGGAGAAATAAATAAAGAGAGAGAGGTTATTATGATTTATTAATATGTTATAAGAATAATATATTAAAGGAGAAATCATATTTGTTTAATTAATATTGGTCAATAATTAATTAAGAATTAATTTTGTGATCAAGTGTAATTAATTAAACTAGAGGGGCTGAATTGTAATTATGTGATAGTTACAAAATAAGGTAAGGATTATCTTATATATATAGTGGACGAATTTGAAGTGATAATCACTTAGAATTCGACTATGATAAGGATTCAAGGATTATCTTATGGGTTGCTTGGTGGATAAGTAACTAGATAAGGATAATGATTGAAACTTTATCTTTACACCTATATAAACCCTCTAGGGCTTAGGAATTCGTCTAACCCCTTCCCAAGAGGTCCTAAGGACGAATTCTAACCTCCCTCCTCTCTCTTTATACCTTCTCCACTTGCTTATGGTGTTTGTAAGCCATTAGAGGAGTGACACTTGTGACTCTCAGCTTTCCAAGGTCAATTCAAGGAGGAATTGGATTGTTATTGCTATATGACAATCAAGGTATGTTCTTAAACCTGTTTACATGTGAATTCTGATTTCCATATGCTAGAATTAGGGTTTATAGTCTTGGATTCAAAGTATGTACAATAGAGAAACCTAGATCCAAGTTTTAGGGTTTGTATGAGCACATAGGATGTCTTATGACCAAAACCCATCAATGGTATCAGAGCCTAGCTTGGTTTCAATTGTATTGATGCATTGTATATCTGAAAAATTCGATTTTTGGTGTTTTGGAGGCTGGACTCGCCGAGTCCATAGCTGAACTCGCCGAGTCCAAGGTGACTCGACGAGTGCAGGCTTGACTCGACGAGTCAACTCGTCAGATAGAGCTTATCTCAGGATTTCTTGCTGTTTTTGCATTGGGATAATTACCTTATCATGTTAGATTAATATTAATCCGATTATATGATATATTTGACTATATTTTAATCCAATTGAAGATATTTATCAATTAATAAGATAATTGTTTCCTTATAAGATAATTGATTAATTATTTTAAGTAAATTGATAAATTATTTTGCAAGAAATCATCAAATATGGATAATTATGTAATTAAATGTTAATTTGAATTATTTGTTATTTGAACCTTGTTGTTATGAAAAGCTTCATATTTGGCCCTTTAGGTTTTATAGTTTAAATTTGAACCCCAAAAGTTTTGTTGTTTTGAAATTTAAATAATTGAAACCCTAATGTTTTGAAAAGGGTTTCAAAACTTGCCCTCAAGTTTTGGAATTTAAAAGTTAATTAAAAGTTTAATTAGGAATGTTAAATTCTAAAACTCTAGTATAGTTTTGAAAAGGTTCAAATCACACCCTTATGGTTTTGTTAATTAATTAAGGTGTATAATTAAAAGAAGTTTAATAAATCCATAAAAGTTTAGGTTTACAATTTAATTGAATTAAAAGTGTAATTGTTAAATTAGACCACCTAGTATTTTGAAAGTATAAAATACACCCTATACTATATATAACATTAAAAGTCTAACATTATATATATGTATGAGTAAAAGTCAGTCTTACCGTTAGTAGGCCTCATTCACGAAGCTAGTCTATAAGGGGTGTTTAAGGAAATTGCCTATAAAATGGCGATTGAATGGGTATCCACTCTTACCCACCGCACTCTTGACTAGTGGATGGTCGTTAGCCGAACGGGTAGGATAGGACGAAACCTACCATTATAAGTATAATAAAGTATAAAAGTAACTAAATGATTTCATAAAATTCCCAATCTTAGTTACTTAGGCAAAAGTGAATTGATGCAATTCCATGAAATTACACTTTGTGCCCTTGCGAAGACGTTAGTGGAGCGTGTGTGGTTAACCGGCACACTAAATGGTTCTAAGAAAAGGTAGCAAAGGGTGACTCAATGTTTGTCATAGTTCGGTGGAGCGTGTGTGATTTACCGGCACATCGAATAGGTGACTGTAACATGTGAGGGCACCATGTAGTTTGCATGGTTATTCACACCCACTTTGTGATCCTCGGCATCCCAGTCACAAACTAGAGGGGCATATCGAGATTTAAACATGCCATTGAAAGTTCAATGAATCTCAAAGGATCTAGGAGTTTTCAAAGATTTAGAACTTAAATTTCTTTTCGTGGAAATTAGTGAATCGTCATTCACTTACCTTCAAATGTTCTGCAATTTGGGTTACGGCATCCCTCTCCCGAGTTGTAGAATATTGTGTTGGGTCCTAGCCTTAGTATTTCATTTGGGTGATTTAATAAGGACTCAATCAATCAACTAACTTAAATTTGTTTTTTCGCCCATTTTGTAGATGTCAAAGTTCGACAACTATGGTCTTCCCAAATCCCGTGGAACAAGCATTCCACATGAAGATGGTATTCCACGATTCAATCGAGGAACGAGAAATCATGCTTCACTTCCTCCTCCTCCTCTTATTGTTCTCCCCAACCCACAAGATCGAAGAATTGAAAGGTTCAATATCACTAAAGCCCTATTGGAAATGAAACATGAAGATGGTAAACCCGTGTGTGCCCACGAAGAATTGAGTGTGTCATTCCCGAATGAGTTGGCTGTGAATTGGGTTTTGCAGTCACTTCCAGAATCATATAATGAGTTCAAAAGAAAGTATTATATGATGGATCATGAAGACAACCTCATTGACCTAACTTACATGCTCATTGCTGCTGAATCAGAAATGATTTGGCGAAGCAATGGAGCGTATTTGTTGGGAGAGTCAACCGACCAACTTCCGAGGACGTTCTAGGAGAACCGACCTGCGTTTGCTGCCAAAAGAAAGGGCGTTGGATACAAGTCTGCCCAAAGAGCCTGAAGAGTCCAGAAGATGGGAGAGTCAAAGAGTATGGCTGCGCTTCAGGTAAAATCCACTATCTAACTCCATTAAGTTCCTATTCATTAATTCTTAATACATAATGTAATAAGATTGCATTAGAATGTTTTACAGGATCGGTGAAAAGAAAGGAAGCTTGGTGAAAGAGCAAGATGAATCTAATCACAAGGAATGGATCTTGATCGCATGGACTTGAAGATTAGATTTTGATCTTAGATAGTTATGATAGAGTTGTTAGAAAGTTTTCTTTTGAAATACATAGTTTTCAATGGATTTTGCATTGTAAGGACATATGTTTTCCGCTGCTTTTATAAATAAAATAAATTTTTGTTTGACTTATTTATTTATTTGTTTATTTCCTTGCAATGAAATCGTTATGAAAATTGGTGTTTGCATATTTCTACAACAAATGGATATGATTCTTATTTATGGTGTTTATGGAAAAGTTGAGAATTTACCAAATAGGGAGAGTTTTCTCATCGCCCAAGTTTCAATTGGACAGAAATTTGGAATCATGCAACTTGGTTGCATGATGAATGAGAAATTTCATATATGGAAATTAGACTAATTCGTTGACATGGTGTCAAGTGAAGGACTTGGAGATCGAATACACAAAGTTGCGTGTTGATCAAGTCCACCATAAGAGTAACAGAGACATTCGTCATGATTTACTAAAAGTCTGGTAAATATGATTATACTTACAAGATTAAGTGTAATTCTAAATTGATTGAAAAAGTTTAAATCAATAGCAAAACGAATAAGAAGAATCAAGTAGGCAGAAAGATAAAAGTTTCTCCATTCTAAGAAGAAGGGAGAGTAGCTTTTATGCTTTATGATAGGTCTTAATGATTAAGAACCATATCTCAATTGATCCTCTAAGTGAGTCTTAGTACAATTGTATGTCTAAGAAGAGGAATCAAGGATTGAAGAAATGGTTAAATCAAGAAGTCAATCATACTTCGTCCCAATAACAAGTCTTAAAGTTAAGATTGTGACAATGAGTGAAAAGTATTAATGGTTTACAACATTCATTAAATGTGGTAAGTTGTGATGTCTTGGATAATACAAAGACTAACTAGTACCAATTTATGAAGTGTTTTGATAAAAGCTACACTAACTCTTGAATATTTGTTTGTCAAGAAATGTTTTGACAAGAGAATCGTATATGTCAAGGAGTCAGTGGGAGTCTTAATGGTCTTTAAAGGTTTCAAGAACAAATCAAATAAACCTTATCGATCATCACAAGCACACGAGTTAAGGTTTACAACCTATCGTGTTGACAATATTTTGATTCTGTGCTATTCTAATTAAGTTAATTATGCATGTGAGTTCTATGAGTTCTCATTTTGAACGCATAAAAGGCAAAGCACCTTAATCAATGAAAGGTACATTGATAGGAAAGGGTGAGCTGCTTAACTACTTGGAAGACATGGTGGGCAGCTGTGCTAACATAAAGGCAAGAAATCAAGATTAAGAAAGTTCGGTCCATATGAGTTTGAATTTGTCGTAAACTTTGGTTTTAACAAATTCACATTGATAGGAACACATACACCGCTCAAATCTAAGTGTCATAAGATTTCCTCCTTCATGAAAATGATTGTGAGGAAATGCTTTCACTAAGAAAGATTTTAAGAAGATAGTGATTGTAAAATTGCATTCTCGAATTCAATTATGGTTACGGTATCCCTTTCCATAATTTGAATTGTGAGGTTTGGCAATTAGTTTTAAGTGTTTAGAAACACATAAGAACTATCGAAGGCAAAGGTGTATAAGTTCAAGAAGCCTTGATAAAAGATTATCAAAGCACTAAGTATTAGAAACATGGACTTAAGAAATTCAATAGGTATTGTTTTTCTGAAAGTTAAGATGTTTATGAATACATGTCAAAGCTAGTGGGAGCATAAGTGTTATGTTTTATAATAATCATCATGATAGTGGGATCATAAATGTTATGATTGTATGATTATTCAGGAACGTATTGCAAGTTGGCAATATTAATTATAGAAAACAAGAGTTATACCTTGCAAAGTAGTAAGGGTTATAAAGTTGTTTAGCTATAATTAAGGGAGAGAATATTATGCTTCATTTCAAATCTAAAGGCTTAGGTTGAGAAATGTTAATATATTTAGTCAAAGGTACATAGTGTGTTCTTAAAATTTCGATTATGATTATGGCATTCCTCTTCACAATTCGAATTTTGAGAACATAGCAAATAAAACATTATGTGTCGTGTCCCATACGCTTCGGGTAGAGGATCGATTGCAAATGCTTTAATGTCTGACCATTCTAAAATTTTCCGAATGTCTAGTGCGGTTAGAGGGAAAAAGGACTAGAATCGGTTTTGACTAAAATAATTAAACAACTATCAAAGGACAATCCAAAGTTCAACGAGGATTTGTCGCTTGTGAGTAGTTGGAAGTATAGTATTGGAAAATATGGAAATGTTTCCATAATGGATGGACCATATCAACATTATTATGAATAGATAAGATTCTATTGAGAATGAATTGTCATATGGAAAATATGGAAGCGTGTCCATATTGGGAATTGAATATTGAAAATCTATGTCTAGATTAGGAACTTTTATGCAAAAGGATGTTCAAAGGAATGTACTTTGAATGAGAGACATCATATCTAAGGAATTGTCTTGAAACAATCTCCAATAGAGGACTTTGTAATATCATTGGCAATAGTCTTTGTGACTTTGGTGCAGTGACATTACGAAAGGATCATTGCATAAAATGTTAGAATCTAGCATATTCTATAAGTAGCAAGAATTTGATATTCTTTCACTTATGGAAAAAGGATTTGGAGTTGTGAAATGAGAATGATTGGAAATGTGTTCAATGTGATCTATTTCACAAAGTAAGAACCATAGGTAAACATTGTGTGCATGCTAGGAGCATGAGACAAGTGTTGTAATTCAAGTAAAAGGCAAGTGTTGTAATTTAAGTTAATTATGTATGTGAGTTCTATGAGTTCTCATTTTGAACGCATAAAAGGCAAAGCACCTTAATCAATGAAAGGTACATTGATAGGAAAGGGTGAGCTGCTTAACTACTTGGAAGACATGGTGGGCAGTTGTGCTAACATAAAGGCAAGAAATCAAGATTAAGAAAGTTCGGTCCATATGAGTTTGAATTTGTCGTAAACTTTGGTTTTAACAAATTCACATGGATAGGAACACATACACCGCTCAAATCTAAGTGTCATAAGATTTCCTCCTTCATGAAAATGATTGTGAGGAAATGCTTTCACTAAGAAAGATTTTAAGAAGATAGTGATTGTAAAATTGCATTCTCGAATTCAATTATGGTTATGGTATCCCTTTCCATAATTTGAATTGTGAGGTTTGGCAATTAGTCTTAAGTGTTTAGAAACACATATGAACTATCGAAGGCAAAGGTGTATAAGTTCAAGAAGCCTTGATAAAAGATTATCAAAGCACTAAGTATTAGAAACATGGACTTAAGAAATTCAATAGGTATTGTTTTTCTGAAAGTTAAGATGTTTATGAATACATGTCAAAGCTAGTGGGAGCATAAGTGTTATGTTTTATAATAATCATCATGATAGTGGGAGCATAAATGTTATGATTGTATGATTATTAAGGCACGTATTGCAAGTTGGCAATATTAATTATAGAAAACAAGAGTTATACCTTGCAAAGTAGTAAGGGTTATAAAGTTGTTTTGCTATAATTAAGGGAGAGAATATTATGCTTCATTTCAAATCTAAAGGCTTAGGTTGAGAAATGTTAATATATTTAGTCAAAGGTACATAGTGTGTTCTTAAAATTTCGATTATGATTATGGCATTCCTCTTCACAATTCGAATTTTGAGAACATAGCAAATAAAACATTATGTGTCGTGTCCCATACGCTTCGGGTATAGGATCGATTGCTAATGATTTAATGTCTGACCATTCTAAAATTTTCCGAATGTCTAGTGTGTTTAGAGGGAAAAAGGACTAGAATTGGTTTTGACTAAAATAATTAAAAACTATCAAAGGACAATCCAAAGTTCGACGAGGATTGGTCGCTTGTGAGTAGTTGGAAGTATAGTATTGGAAAATATGGAAATGTTTCCATAATGGATGGACCATATCGACATTATTATGAATAGATAAGATTCTATTGAGAATGAATTGTCATATGGAAAATATGGAAGCGTGTCCATATTGGGAATTGAATATTGAAAATCTATGTCTAGATTAGGAACTTTTATGCAAAAGGATGTTCAAAGGAATGTACTTTGAATGAGATACATCATATCTAAGGAATTGTCTTGAAACAATCTCCAATAGAGGAATTTGTAATATCATTGGCAATAGTCTTTGTGACTTTGGTGCAGTGACATTACGAAAGGATCATTGCATAAAATGTTAGAATCTAGCATATTCTATAAGTAGCAAGAATTTGATATTCTTTCACTTATGGAAAAAGGATTTGGAGTTGTGAAATGAGAATGATTGGAAATGTGTTCAATGTGATCTATTTCACAAAGTAAGAACCATAGGTAAACATTGTGTGCATGGTAGGAGCATGAGACAAGTGTTGTAATTCAAGTAAGGAGTTGATTAACCGAAACGACAAATAATGAGTAATCGATATGGTGATAAATAAAAGGTGTTTTATTTATACTCAAAGGTTTGAGGCCATATGAGATTAGTATTATTCTTGTGTTTCACATTTGCATGTTTTGACTTCCAGAATAATTGAGTTTATTAAGAATAATCGAATTATTCAAACGGGCCACAGTCGTTCATATGTTGGAAGTAGGTATGAATAAAGACTGTCGTGAATTGGTGTGTGGATTTTCTAGAAAAGTATTAGACATAAGCAAATGTTTGCTGCAACGTTCATGAGTTCTTACGAATATGATTTGAGCATTGGATTAAACCCACGCTCACTTGGATCACTCCATGAACTGTATCACGAGTGATTGGTGAGACGATAACATCTTATATTCTTGAAACTGAGATGTGTGAGTTGTATCTTGCGAATCGGTTGCACATTGATAATATGTAAACGCACTAGTAACTTGGTGTTATAAAACATATTGTTGTGTGTGATTTGGTTAGTGAGTGCAAGCGAGCATTTTATCAAAGTTTATCCGTTCCTTTTATTCGAAGTAGGATAAAAGCGATATCTTTTGGGCCCCTCGATGGTTTAGTGATGACAAACGTAAATGCTCGGCCGGGCTAGGGCTAATTTGGTTTGTTCAATTGGTCAGTCGTCATAAATCGGAAATCGAGATATAGTACAAAGAGAATGATTTGAAATCATATCTCATATGATATCTAGAATGGAGGAATATATGATCCCTTATCTAAGGACACGCGTATTTGATATGATCAGAGTTGACAGTGGCTTTGGAAAGCTACGATTGCAGATCGGGATCTGAAGTCATACGCATAATAGTTGTTAGACTTATCCAAGTGGGAGACTATTGGATTAGTGTCTAAGTCCATAACTATTTTGGTATGTACTTGACCCGATGGTGCATTGTCCTTTTGGGTTGCCTTCACCAAAGCAACTTGAATGGAGAAATAAATAAAGAGAGAGAGGTTATTATGATTTATTAATATGTTATAAGAATAATATATTAAAGGAGAAATCATATTTGTTTAATTAATATTGGTCAATAATTAATTAAGAATTAATTTTGTGATCAAGTGTAATTAATTAAACTAGAGGGGCTGAATTGTAATTATGTGATAGTTACAAAATAAGGTAAGGATTATCTTATATATATAGTGGACGAATTTGAAGTGATAATCACTTAGAATTCGACTATGATAAGGATTCAAGGATTATCTTATGGGTTGCTTGGTGGATAAGTAACTAGATAAGGATAATGACTGAAACTTTATCTTTACACCTATATAAACCCTCTAGGGCTTAGGAATTCGTCTAACCCCTTCCCAAGAGGTCCTAAGGACGAATTCTAACCTCCCTCCTCTCTCTTTATACCTTCTCCACTTGCTTATGGTGTTTGTAAGCCATTAGAGGAGTGACACTTGTGACTCTCAGCTTTCCAAGGTCAATTCAAGGAGGAATTGGATTGTTATTGCTATATAACAATCAAGGTATGTTCTTAAACCTGTTTACATGTGAATTCTGATTTCCATATGCTAGAATTAGGGTTTATAGTCTTGGATTTAAAGTATGTACAATAGAGAAACCTAGATCCAAGCTTTAGGGTTTGTATGAGCACATAGGATGTCTTATGACCAAAACCCATCAATAAACACATCATGCATTTGACCTAGTAGTAGAAATTAGGTCCTAGTCACGTTGGAACTTAAGTCAAAGTTGAAAGCTAGGACTAGTATACTTGATTCCTCAATTTCAATTGAATCTCGAAACCACTACACAGAATGCCAATAAACCGATAAAATAAGTTACACACATTATTTATATCTATAAAAGAGTTATAACACCTTAAGATAAATTGAAGTCTCAAAGATTCTATTGATTTTGATATCCAAAGATTTACAAACTCTCAAAAACCCTAAATGCCCTAAAAACCTAAATTTATGAAATTTAACCTTAAAAATTCTATAAAAATAGTAATGAACCTTATAATATGATCCTATAATAATTAAAATTATGAAAATGCATTAAAGGAAAATACAATTTAACTCATTAACATTTACCCTTAATTTATAAATCAAAAATCAAGGTTTTACGAATAAAAACTTGATTTTAGTGCATATTTTATATAAAAATTGTAACATCCCGAGTCCAGGTATGCCTCGAGAACCTTAATCTTTTAAGCTATTGTCATTATTAGCCTTAATTATAAAAGAGTGAGAAACAAGTACGCGGGGCGTACCTAAGGGTACGCTTAGCGTACTCGTCAGCGTGCATGCAACACGAAGATCACTCAGTATGCTGGGCGGACTAGGCCCAGAATGCAACCCTAATTTGGGGTGAGTGCCCTATATAAAGAACATGATGGTCTCATTTCTAGCCACCATTTCCAGAGAGAAAACCCTAAGAGTGCCCTAATCTCCATTCTAGAGTGTGTGTTTGTGTTTTAGCTTTGAAAGAGTGTTTGTGTGGTTTTGAAGAGAAGAGAAGACCTTGAACAAGGGGAGTTGGAGTCCAAGCTTCTAGATCTGAGCAAATCTGAGTGTGAAGCATCTTCTTGAGGTGTAAAGTTTTAGACTTTGCATTTCCTTCTTATGATCATGTTGTGTTGAGCATTTTAGCGTTTTGTCGCATAAAGGTGGAGTCTTGATGAGATATTGAACTCTAGAGTCTAGGACCAACCCCTTTTGAGTGTATATGTAGTGTGATGCCATAAAAATCCAATCTTGGTTGGTGAAATCATTCCATGCATGAGTTATGAGACCTTTAGGACAAAAGAGTGTGTATTTTTGGTGGATGGTCACTTTCCAGCCTTGCAAAGGCTTAAAGTCGGTGACTTTGTGGATTAAGAGACATTAGAAGGTCCAGATCTGAGATACGAGCTTATGTGTTAACTGATTAACACCAAAAATGTGAGAAGAGTGAAACTAGGGCGTACGCTAGGCATAACCCTAGACCGGTCAAGATTGAGGACCATTAAGCCTTGGAGGGGTAAAATGGTCTTTTACCCTTCTGTGAGTTGCAGAAGGGTTAGTCTAGCTTCTTGAGGGCCAATATTAATTAGGGATAATTATTATATGTTTGGCAGAGGCTAGACCGGTCGGTAGAGATTGAGATCCCGAGTGTGATATTTTCATCCATTAGCTTACGAGGTGAGTCTTCTCACTATACTTACCTTGAGTGGTAATTTTTATGTGTGACCATAGGATCTTATGTGTATGATCTGTGTAATGAGATATCCTGCTATTTGCTTTGTGTTATGCTTTCTGTGTATTATATTGAGATGATGAGTTGAGGGACCAGAGGGTCCAGCTGAGTTATAGGACCGGAGGGTCCCACTGAGACACATTGACTGGAGGGTCTTATTGAGTTATAGCCTCGAGTGGCTAATGATTTGTGTGTGGTATTTTGAGGAACTCACTAAGTTGTGCGCTTACTGTGTTAGGTGTTATGTGTTTTAGGTAGTTTTGAGGATCACGGCAAGGCACCGACGTGATTGTACACACTAGCGAGGTGTTGTTTTATGATTATGGGATTTATGTTTTATTATTCATATTTGATACACTTGTGGTTTTGAGAATGATGATTTGAGATATTTAGTTTTAAAAATGTGAAAATTTAGTTTTGAAAATTTTACGTCGTTACAATTTGGTATTAGAGCCTTGGTTTGAGGGATTCGGATGCACCCTCGGGTGTGTTTGGACTCAAACTGAGGAATTGAGAGAGATTTTCAAAAGAGATAAATTTTTCTAAAAATGAGCAAGAGTTTAAGAGAATATGATTCGGAGCAGTGTGTACAATCAGCCAGATCCCGAGCAGTGATTTCTCAAAATACCCTCATTTTGTTTTATGAGATATTTTATGTGATATAATGCATGCTAGAGAATAGGCTAGGTGATTCATATATTAGGACTAGGATGGCCTGATTTGTGATGCCTTAGCCTAGGGATTTGCGCTATTAGTGCTTAGCTCGAGTATGAGTACCTAGAAGGAGCGAGCCAATGAGAGGTCCTTTGTGAGAGTAGATTACGAGGCATAGAATACTTGTTATTGGGATCCGAGGAGGAGGAATTGGGGTGAACACTAATGTGGTGTGGAAGGTAGTATTGGGCCCGTACTACTGAAAGCACCGGATCAGTAAGCGGCCCAAGTAAGAATCCTAGGGATGCTAAGGAACAAGTAGGGGCGGCCGATCGGGTGTGAGTATGCTCGAGCGAGTCTCTTGTGATTTTGTGTTGTGTTTCAGAGACATCATTGTGGGTACTCGCCACAACCCTGGGAGCAGTGGGAGTAGTGACAAGGAGATATGGAGGATGATCCACGAGGAGGTGGTTGCAGCTATCCAAGCAGAGATTACAGAGATGTTTGGGTCTATCAAGAACACCTTGATTCAGACGTTTGACGAGCGATACGCTGCTACCAGTGAGGCTGACACTGCCGCCGCCACTGCGGGCGTCGTTGCTGCTAGACCTCAGGGTGGTGACTCGTTGCTATTTCGAGAGTTCAGCAACACGAAGCCACTGGAGTTTGATGGGACGCAGGATCCGATTGCTGCAATGAGGTGGATCTCCGATATTGAGGGGTGTTTTTACACGTATTCGTGTCCCGGTCATTTGTGGGTTCGGTTTGCACTGAACCAGCTTCGCTTGGGTGTGAAGGACTGGTGGAAGTTTGCAACAATTGGTTTTACCCCTACAGATCATGTTGCAGAGTCATGGGAGAGATTTTTTCAGATGTTCCGAGATGAGTTTGTTTCCCCACTGGAGAGGGAACGTTAGGCACAAGAGTTTCTGTCTCTCAAGCAGAAGACAGAATCAGTTACTGAGATTTCGAGGATGTTCCATGAGAGGGTGATGTTCTGCCCTGAACACGTGTCCACTGAGCAGGAACGTGTGAGCTGATATCTGAGCATTTTGAGGAGGGACATATGAGAGTTCGTAGCGAAATCGTCATATAAGACATTGGCCAAGCTTCAGGCTAATGTCAGGAGGAGGGAGATTGAGCTTGAGTTACAGACCAGAGAGGAGGAGGATGATTCATCGGGGAGGGACCGGAGACCAGTGTAGTCGTAGCCGGTGACGAAGCTCGCCAAGCCCGCTAATTCCAGAGTTGGGGGCAGAAGGGCCGCACTTGTGGCAAGTGCAACAAGAGCCACGAGGGTTCTTGCCTGTCACACCCCGAAACCTAGGGCGGAAATGTTCCGGGGCGGAGGTGACTTCATGTGAATATCATAACCAATGTACATAGTAAGTAAAGTAAACAACCATTACATTACATATAAAAGTTTACATTTGTTTGAAAACCAAGTGTTACAAGTGTGATACATATGTATATATATGAACAAAAGTAAGACGTGTCTTCTACGCACTCCGTCTTCGCAAAAAAGATCATTGGGTACCTGTCTAATGCGAACCTGAGAATACAAGCAGTTTGAAAATAAGCATAAAGCTGGTGAGTTCATAAGTGGTTGTGTTTTCTAAAAATGTACGAGTTCCTTTCTGTTTTCTGAAAATGTAATGCACCAAGAAAATCCCATATTTTCTTAAAAGTTGGTTACCCATTCGAAATGTAATGTAAAAGATGTATACTGGTTACCAAACCGAAATGTAATGTAAAAGATGTATACTGAGAATCTGGTTACCCTTGTGAATTGTAAAGTTTACTTATCTGGTTTGTTACACGAATCTGGTTATGAACAAATGTTACCCTAGGAAAATCCCATATTTTCCTAAAATTTGGTTACCAATCTGTAATGTGAAAGATGTATACCGAAAACCTGGTTGTCCTTGTGAAATGTATTAGTTTTAACACGTATATATAAAACTAATATGTACAAAGTAAACTAGTTACTAAATCCATTATTACTAACAAGTAAATCTCTGTTATCCAAATTGTGAGTTTCATAACCATACGATAGACTAGATATGGCAATAAGTAGTCCACATCACCTTATGACTTTCGTCACCCTTGAACCTTTCGGTTCGACTGTAGGTAGCAGCCAGGTGTGGGGTAGTCAGCCCCGTATAGATCTATACACTCAAGTTACGCTCCCTACCTAAGAGATTTTGGTTACGGGTGTGGTCCTCCACTCGCGTATCTCTGTGGAGTGTTCACCGAGGACATGTCTCCAATTTAAAGGAATAACAAATTTACTAGTAATAATACAGAAAGTTCCTATTACAACAATAATCCTCCACTCGCGTATCTTTGTGGAGTGTTACCGAGGACAAAACAGTGTACTAAGTTTCGTGTTCAAAGTTCAAATGTTACGCTTTTAACTCATATAATGTGGGAAAACCATTTGTGAAAATATAAAATACAACATTTTATAACGTTTTTCACAAATAATATGAATAAGTGTTCTGCAAGTTCAAATGGTTATCTGTTATGATTGTCAGTGTTAAAAGCATATGTAATATGAAACACAACACATGTAAAACAAGTTTTGAGTGCAAATATTCCATGCACTTTGCTTGTATTCCACCCTGAAAAACAGTGAAAAACATTGAAAAAGGGTAGGGGTATGAACTCACCAGTTGAGGAACATGTCGTCTAGGTTGCTAAGTGTCAGTTCGGGGCTTGATAACGCGCGAGGTTCCTATGTAATATGGAATGGTAGACAAATGTATCTAATTAGACTTCAAACCACTAATTAGATAAGATTAAACACTTCTAAACGTGAAAACACTTCAATCCAAGTGTTTGGAGTGACCCGGGTAGCATCTATGGACGAGTATGGTTTGGATATGGGGTTTACTCCCCAAGACTAAACTGCTTTGGGAGTTTACGGTCCAAATGACCCATTCCCCATGAGTTTACGGTTGTAAACTCATGGTGGGGGTGTTCTTGGTTGCTAAATAGCCTTATAACACTTGTGGGTTGATGCTAGACTTGGTTTCAAGGCTTTTGAATGAGATTTGGACACCCTAAGGACCATTTGAGGAGTTTACGGTAGTAAACTATGAGTTTACAGTTTTAAACTCTTTTGTAACATGTTTCAATGTGTTTTGGTGGTCTTAGGTCAATTACAATGCACAAAGGAAGGTTCTAGTGTTGATTCTATGGCTTAGGAAGTGTTTGGGACTTGAATTGACCTTGGAAAAGTAGTTTACGATCTATGAAGATGTTCTTGGGAGTTTACTACCTTAAACACATGAGTTTACAACCGTAAACTCATGTTTGTCCAAGATTCATGGGTTTTAGTGGTTGAAAGTTAAGCATACTAGGTTCTAGGTTCAATTCCAAGCCATACAAGGTGTTAAAGGCACTTTAACACCCATTTGAGGAGTTTATGGTCTAAGGAGATGAGTTTACGGTCTGAGAATGTTCTTGGTCCATAAACTTTAGTTTGTTCCATTTTGTGTATGTTTTGGTGCATTTCTTGAAGGGTTACAAGGTTCTATGCACTCATGGAAGTTCATTGGAGGTGTTTACGGGAAAACTAACACCCAAAAAGGTGTTTAAGGTCTATGAATGAGGCTTTATGGTCCAAGCATGTTCTTGGACCGTAAACTCTTGTCCATTCCTCATTTGGTGCGATTTTGGGGTCCTAAGCTCATGCATGCAAGTTTCTAAGTCGAATCTAAGCCCTAGAAGTGTTTTGGTGGGGTTTTGAGGCTTCAAAACCCTCATAAGAGGTGTTCACGGTTTTGGGAGGGTCCCCAAACCGTAAACACATGTTCATAGGTGTTTTGGGTGATTTAAACACAAATTTGAAAGACAAACAAGCTTAGAAACATGCTAGGATAGATTCCTTACCAAAATGAAGCTTGAAAGGAGGATTTTTTGCTCAACTTCGAGTTCTAGAGAGAGAGAGTAGTGAGAGAAAGTTGTGAGACGGGCAAAAGTATTCAAAAGTTGTCCACTAAACCTTTATATAAGGGTTGGGTTTGAGACTCGGTGGAATTCTACCCGATACTTACGTTAGACGAGGCTTTTGGTCGCACCCGATAAATTTGACGTAATCACGACTTAGATGAAAATAATAATTTTCCAAACAAATATGGAAAATATGTTAATGTTTATAACGTATCCCGAAACTTACAAAAACGAATTAAAAGTCGCGATTAAATTAATTTAACGCAAAGGTTAACAGAACAAATTGAATACAACGGTTTTATTTAACGGGAACGGTTTTAGTGACGGAATAAATTACAGGTTGTTACATTGCCGTACGGGGATTTGCTACAAATATGGAAAGTAGGGGCATATGGCCAATGATTCCCCCAAAGGGTTTTCGGTTTGGTTTCATTGCAACCAGACCGGCCACCGGAAGGCCGAGTGCCCTCAGCTCGTGCAGGGATTGGTTTAGGGATTTGCACCTACTTCAGTGCGTATTGCTGAGATTCGGCCGACGAAGGTCAAGACACCGAGGGTTCGTGAGAGAGCCTTTCAACTGACAGCGGAGGAGGTCCGTGCAGCACCTGATGTTGTGGCTGGTATGTATTCTTATAATATTCTTTTGAGATATTGTGTGCTTATATTGTGATTGTGTTCAGGTACTTTTCTTGTGAGTTTCGTACCTGCCCTGGTGTTATTTGACTCAGGTGCGAGTCGATCCTTTGTGTCATTAGCATTTAGTCCTCACATCAGTACCTGTCGAGAGGCGTTGAGTCGACCTCTGAGAGTTTCTATAGCGAATGAGCATGTGGTTTTTGCGACCGATATGATTTGTGGATGTATGCTTGAGATCCTCGGAGTTGAGTTCCAGATAGATTTGATACCGATTGCGAGGAGGGACGTTTGTGTCATCGTGGGCATGGTCTGGTTAAGTCGATTTGGGGATATGATCAACTGTGAGCGTCAGCTGGTGACCATACGAGACCCTAGTAGGGGAGTGCTTTCAGTATATGGCGAGGGTACCCGATTAGGGTCGACATTTTGTTTGCCGCCAAAGCGAGGCAGAGTCTACAGCACAGATGCATGGGATTTTTGGCATATGTTATGGACGCGCGGGCTACTAGAGAGAGATCAAGTTATCTCTCCGAGGTTCCGATAGTGTGCGAGTTTCCAGATGCTTTTCCCGGGGAGTTTCCAGAAATGCCTCCCAAGAGGCAGGTAGAGTTTTCGATCGATTTGATGTCGGGAGCGGCGCCTATCGCCAAGGTACCTTATCGCCTTGCGCCTCCGGAGATGCAGGAGTTATCCTCACAGCTGCAGGAGCTATTGGGGAAGGGATTTATCAGGCCCAGTAGCTCGTCGTGGGGAGCCCCGATCCTTTTGTTAAGAAAAAGGATGGTTCACACCGGATGTGAATTGATTACCGGGAATTCAACAAGTTGACGGTCAAGAACCGTTACCTACTTCTGAGGATCGACGATTTATTCAATCAGCTACAGGGGGCGTCTTGGTTTTCCAATATCGAACTGAGGTCGAGGTATCATCAGATAAGAGTCCGCAATGAGGATGTCCAGAAGACGGCCTTCAGGACACGTTATGGGCACTATGAGTTTGTGGTGATGCCTTTTGGGCTCACCAATGCACCGACACTGTTCATGGACCTCATGAACTGGGTGTTCAAGCCCATGTAAGATCGTTTCAGTGATTGTGTTCATTGACGACATTTTTGTGTATTCGAGGACCAGAGAGCAGCATGAGGAGCATCTGAGAGAGATTATAGGTATGCTGAGGTCGGAGAGGCTTTATGCCAAGTTATCCAAATGTGATTTCTGGTTGCGAGAGGTCCTGTTCCTAGGACACCTCGTTAACCAGAATGGTATTTTGGTCGATCCGGCCAATATTTAGGCAGTTATGAGGTGGGAGATGCCGAGATCCCCCACCGAGATCAGGAGTTTTCTGGGGCTGGCCGGGTAGAATCGGAGATTTATCAGTGATTTCTCCAAGAATGTCATCCCGCTCACCAGTTTGACCAGGAAGGGTGTCGTGTTTTCTTGGGGTCCCGAGCAGCAGACCTCAGTTGAGACCCTTCACAAGAGATTGTGCGAGGCTCCCATGTTGGAACTTTCGTAGGGGGTGGAGGATTTTGTGGTTTTCTGTGATGCATCTATTACTGTCATGGGTGCGGTATTGATGCAGAGAGGACACATGATAGCGTACGCATCGAGGCAGTTGAAGCCTCATGAGACAAGATATCCCACCCATGATCTGGAGTTGGGGGCAGTAGTGTTTGCCCTCAAGATCTGGCGTAACTATCTGTACGGGGTTCGGTATACCATATACACGAACCACAAGAGTTTGAAATACCTTATGGATCAGCCCAACCTTAACATGAGACAGAGGAGGTGGTTGGATGTGGTTAAAGATTACGAATGCGAGATCCTATACCATCCAGGCAAGGCTAATGTGGTAGCCGACGCCGTGAGTCGCAGAGCAAAGAGTGCTCCGATCCGAGACGTGTGTATGAGGATGACAGGACAGTGATGACTCCAGTGTTAGATATCATTCGAGAGGCCCAGGCAGAGGCCGTGAGACCAGAGAACCACTAGAGGGAGCGAGTGATTGGGCAGGTGTCCGAGTTTATGACAGACAGTCGAGGGCTTATGACCTTCCGAGGAAGGATTTGGGTACCCTATACGGGCGAAGCTCGACGTACCCTGATGGAGGAGGCGCATAGATCGAAATTCTCGATCCATCCCGGCCCCACTAAGATGTATTTGGACCTGAAGAGAGATTATTGGTGGCCCTGTATGAAGAGAGACGTTGCATGGGTAGTTGAGAGGTGCTTGACATGTCGTAGGGTCAAGACCGAGCACCAGCATATGCATGGCATGTTGCAGCCACTAGAGGTTCCCCAGTAGAAATGGGAACAAATTTCTATGGATTTTATCACCAAATTGCCGAGGACCGCGCGGGGTGTCGACGCGATTTGGGTGATTGTAGACAGGTTGACGAAGAGGGCTCACTTTCATGCTATTAGTGAGAGCTCTTCTGTGGAGAGGCCGGCAGAGATATCTGTGAGAGAGGTGGTGGCTCGACATGGGGTGCCGATATCCATAGAGTCAGATTAGGATGTGCGGTTTACTTCTAGATTTTGGAAGAAGTTTCATGAGGAGTTGGGTGCGCGATTGCATTTTAGCACAACCTACCACCCACAGACAGATGAACAGAGCAACTGGACAATTCAGACGCTCGAGGACATGTCCCGATCGTGTGTTATGGACTTCGGAGGAAGTTGGGACACATACCTACCCCTGTCTGAGTTTTCTTACAGCAACAGCCACCATTCCGGTATCGGCATGCCTCCTTTTGAGCTCCTTTATGGGAGGAGGTGTCGGACCCCTATTTGTTGGGGGAGGTAGGGAAGCGAAAGATGGGTGGCACTGAGATAGTGCTCAAGATGACTGAGCAGATTCAGCAGGTCAGACAGAGATTACTACCGGCTCAGAGTCACCAGAAGAGTTATGCAGACAGGTGAAAGACCGAACTTGAGTTGCAGGTTGGAGATTTCGTTCTCTTAAGGGTATCCCCGTGGAAAGGGGTAATATGGTTCAGGAAGAGTGGCAAAAGTGGGCCCCGATATATCGGACCTTTCAGAGTGATCGCTAGAGTGAGTAAGGTAGCCTACCGCTTGGAGCTGCCTGCGGAGTTGAGCCAGATCCATGACACTTTCAATGTGTCCCAGTTGAGGAAGTGTGTGGCCGATGAGACGGCAGTGGTACCATTAGAGGACATTCAGGTGGATGCGAGCCTAAATTATATCGAGATACCTATCGCGATTATGGGTCGAAAGGTGAAAGTGTTAAGGAAAAAGGAGGTGCCCTTGATTCAGGTTCAGTGGCAACATCGAAAAAGGGTAGGAGATGACTTGGGAGCAAGACTCCGAGATGCGGGAGCAGCATCCGGAGCTATTTGGGGAGCATGACTTCGAGGGAGAAGTATGATCCTAGTATGGGAGAATTGTAACATCCCGAGTCCAGGTATGCCTCGAGAACCTTAATTTTTGAGCTATTGTCATTATTGGCATTAATTATAAAAGAATGAGAAACGAGTACGCGGGGCGTACTTGAGGGTACGCTTAGCGTACTCGTCAGTGTGCATGCAACGTGGAGACCACCGAGTACGTTGGGCGTACCCGTGAGTACGCCGGGCGTACTAGGCCCAGAATGCAACCCTAATTTCGGGTTAGTCCCCTATATAAGGAACATGATGGCCTCATTTCTGGCCACCATTTCTAAAGAGAAAACCCTAAGAGTGCCCTAATCTCCATTCTAAAGCTTGTGTGTGTGTGTTTGAGCTTTGAATGAGTGTTTGTGTTGTTTTGAAGAGAAGAGAAGACCTTGAACAAGGAGAGTTGGAGTCGAAGCTTCTAGATCTGAGCAAATCTGTGTGTGAAGCTTCTCCTTGAGGTATAAAGTTTTAGACTTTGCCTTTCCTACTTATCAGCATGTTGGTTTGAGCATTTTAGGTTTTTGTCCCATAAAGGTGGAGTCTTGATGAGATCTTGAACTCTAGAGTCTAGGACCAACCCCTTTTAAGTGCATGAGTAGTGTGATGCCATAAAAATCCAATCTTGGGTGGTCAAATCATTCCATGCATGAGTTATGAGACCTTTAGGACAAAAGAGTGTGTATTTTTGGAGGATGGTGACTCTCCAGCCATGCAAAGGCTTAAATTCGGTGACTTTATGGACTAAGAGACATTACAAGGTCCAGATCTGACATATGAGCTTATGTCTTAACTGATTAAGACAAAAAATGTGAGAAGAGTGAAATGGGGGCGTAAGTTGGGCGTAACCCTAGTACATGCAGCGTAAGGGTCGAGCACCCCCAATTCTCTAAGCAGCCGAGAACGCCCAAAATAGGGAGTTGGAATGCGCAGTGTACTCCCTGCTGTTGACATTTGTTGCCTTTTAGGGTTTGGTCAAGATTGAGGACTATTAAGCCTTGGAGGGGTAAAATGGTCTTTTACCCTTCTGTGAGTTGCATAAGGGTTAGTCTAGCATCTTGAGGGCCAATATTAATTAGGGATAATTATTATGTGTTAGGCGGAGGCTAGACAGGTGGGTAGAGATCGAGATCCCGAGTGCGAGATTTTCATCTATTATCTTACGAGGTGAGTATTCTCACTATACTTACCTTGAGTGGTAATTTTTATGTGTGACCAGGGGGTCTTATGTGTATGATCTGTGTAATGAGATATCCTGGTATTTGCTTTGTGTTATTCTTTATGTGTATTATATTGAGATGATGAGTTGAGGGTATTTTGAGGAACTCACTAAGTTGTACGCTTACCGTGTTATGTGTTATGTGTTTCAGGTAGTTCCGAGGATCGCGGCATGGCACCGACGTGATTGTACACACTGGCGAGGAGTTGTTTTATGATTCTGGGATTTATGTTTTGTTATTGATATTTGAGACACTTGTGGTTTTGAGAATGATGATTTGAGATATTGTGTTTTAAAAGTGAAAAAAAATTGTTTTGAAAATTTTACGTCATTACAAAAATTGGGATATTTTATAATAGAATTTGAATTTGATAAAAGAAAATGAAAGAGAAAGGGGTATTACACCTTAAAAATCAGCCCCCCTCTCCTCATTCACTCTCATTCTCCAGCACGCACACACACACATCTCTTCTTTCTCTCTCTAAAAACTTCTCTCTCACTTCTCTCTAAAATTGACGAACATAGATGCATAATCTATGGGAAAGATTTTTCCAGTTGATAATTCATGAGTCAACATGCATCTCAGTATTTTGGTGGACGATATTGGTGGAGTATAACACCAAAGAGATGACGAGAGAGATGAGCTATTCAGATAGATAGAATCCCTCTTTTCTCTCTTTTCTTCTCTCAAAACCCCCATTCCTTCTCTTCCTTTTACCCATGAAAATTTCTAGAAAAAACCACCATTTTGCATAAAAATATCCATCATCCATAAGAGCTCATCAAGGTAAAAGCTCCTAACTAAATCATGCATGCAAGTTTCTACTATTTTCTTATGATTTTAAGTGCATATTACTTCAAAAACCAACTTCAACTTCTTCATCTTCTTCAATTTTTTTCCTTTTGGTTAAAATGGCTTTTATAACATCATGGATATGCTTTAACACCATGCATGTAGAAAAACATGGTTTCATGTTCATAATCTTATCACAAAAATAGGTTTTCAAGTTAAGAACATAAATCATTTTGAAGTAATATGACGAGAGAGATGAGCTATCTAGAGAGGTAGAATCCCTCATTTCTCTCTTTTCTACTCTCTAAAACCCACATTCCTTCTCTTCCTTTTACCCATGAAAATTTCCAGAAAAAACCACCATTTAGCATAAATATATCCATCATCCATAAGGGCTCATCAAGGTAGAAGCACCTAATTAAATCATGCATGCAAGTTTCTACAATTTTCTTATGATTTTATGTGCATATTACTTCAAAAACCAACTTCTACTTCTACATCTTCTTCAAATTTGTTTCATTTTGGTTAAAATGGATTTTATAACATCATGGATGTGTTTTAACACCGTGCATGTAGAAAAACATGGTTGCATCTTCCTGATCTTAGCACAAAAACAGGTTTTCAAGTTAAGAACATAAAACTTATTTTTAAGAGTTCTTGAGAAATAAGATTTTTGTATTTTAATTTTATGTATGTAAATTATCATTTTTAAATATATTTGATCTCTGGAAACATGACCATAAGATGCATGGATCATGATTTCGTAAAATATTTCAAAAGATTTACTCAAAGAAATGATGAAAACTCATTTTTCTAACCAATCATCATGCATGCAATCTGCACGATTTCTTTACTTTACTTTAAACTATCATATCTCACTCATTTCTTAACCAAATTTCGATATTCTTTTTCTGAAATACAATGGTGTGAGTTAGCTTTTAAACCCATCTTACCTCACTGGAAAATTCCAATATTTCTATTTTTAGCGATTTTTACAAAATTGTTGCTCAAACCGCACCTTTTTGTAAATACTAGTTTTGTATTGCATGTTCAAAGGTCTTATTCCTTACTAGAAATCTAGGAAAATTTAATTTAAACACTTAACATCATTTATTAAGTGGTACAAAAATATCTTGATTCAAAAGTTTTTGGAACATGTTGAAAAATTCTGAAAGTAACATTAATAATCTTTACCAAAATCACAGGAACCAAGTTTTCTCTCTAATTTATTGAGCTTTTAGGCATGTTTTTCGAGATCAAAAATAAGAAAACAATTTTTCATTGTTATTAAGTTGTATGAAGATGCATTCTAGAAATTTTCAGCTCAATATATGTTTTCTTTATTTTTACATGAAAATAATAAGAAAATAGACTGTTAAAGAATATAAAATACTTACCCTTGTAAATAAATTCTGGAAAACTTCATGAATGACCTATACTGTAAAGCAAAATCCTCCATGAAGTTTGAGAAATTGCTATTACTATTTACTATTAGTTTTAATTTTATTGTTATTAAGCACAAATAAATAACAAAAGACAGGTTCCAAGTTATAAAAATCATATTTATTATTTTTCAAAGATTCTATTGATTATATAAGTTTCACAAAAAATTTGATGAAATTTCCATAACATTTTACTATTTTTCCAAGATTTAATGTACATTAAAAGAATTAAATAAGTGAAAAATAGTTAAACTTATCTAGAATTCACAAAAACTTACCAAGAAATCATTTATTACATTATAACCATAAATAAATATTTTGGGGATTTATATTAACTATTTACTATTTATTTATATTTTCTTGGTATTAAATACACTTAAATTCTAAAAATTGGGATTTTCTATTCAAAAATGACTTTCAATAATTTTCCCAGATTATTTACACTGTACATGAAGTTTACAAAATGTTTGGTAATTTTCCTTAACTGTTCACTAATTATCTACGAATTCATACTTATTTAAGTGAATAAAACAATGAAAATATCTAAACTATTTGGAAACCAATTTTTATATTTTTCCCAGATTTTATATATGTAATAAAACTAGGACAAAAGGTTTGGGGAATTTTGAAATTGTTTTATATTTATCTCTATTTTGATAGAATAAATAAACAAAAATCAGAAAATCATGTTGAACTATTCGAAAATACATTTTATTATTTTTCCAGATTATGTAATCTATAAAAAAAGTTACACAAAAATTATAAGAATTTTTCATGATAATTTACTATTTTTCCATGATTTTATGATTATTCAAGGAATTAAAATGGTGAAAAATAGTTAGACAAATAAAAAATTCAAGAAAATTTACCTTAACATCTTTGAATTCATTTGAAACTAAAATACAAAGTTTGGGAAAGTTTAGAACTAAATTGATTCAGTTTTTGAATATTTAATCATTGGAATACCTATTAAAATGTTAAATATTAACATTTCAATAATGAGAATTTTCCACATAAATTGTTATTTAAAAATTGATTCATAGAAATCTAAATTTCAAAGAAAAATGTTTGTAACTTATCAATATTAAATTTGACACAATATTGGCATAATTCTATTAGAGACTCACTAGTGTGTACCATTATTGTAGGAATCGGTAGTGGTACAAGTGGAATGTAGTTCAAGGCACCATTTGCATCATCTCAATGCATTGTGAGTATTCACGCATCCCCATATTTTCGGATTTTATGTTTTGGGGTGGAAAAGCATATCCGAAAACCTATTTATTGTTTGTTATATTTAAATTGATTTGTATCAAACTTAATTGCTATATTTTGCTATATACGTATATGCAACACGAAACATGAGGCCTTATCGTCTTAAGTCCCTTCCCTTATACATTACTCCAACCATTAACTCTTTGAGCCAATGGTCATTATAGATAGCGCTATTAGGAATTGACAACTCCTCACTCGCCCGATTGCATAAGTGTATGATACAATATTAATCTATGGAACGATAAGCATAGTTCTTGATGGGGCATCGGTCATAGGCTTGGTTGGGAACTCATTGTTTGCTCATATACATACGAAACTAGCTTATTTATTATAGCAACAAACTTTTATTATTGGAAACTTATTTACTTGTCTTAGCAACGAACTTGGTTGCTCATTATAGCAATGACACTTTTTTACTTGTTATAGTAAAGAACTTTATTTCCCATGAGAATATGAACATTGCATCTCATTTGGTCAACAGACTTTATCTCTCATGATGACAACGAACTTTGTTTCTGCAAACTTGTTACTTATTTTTTCAATATAGTTCTATTTATGGAAACTTTATTACTCGCTTTAGCAACAAACTTCTATTCATGAAAACTTATTTACTAATTTTAGCAATGAACATTTGTTTATGGAAACTGTTATCAACATTCTGATTATCATGATTTCAAACTATATTATGTTATAAACTTGTGAGTACTCACCAACTATTTTTATAGTTGATGCTCGTTTTACATGCTTTTTTAGGAATCATCTAGTAAGAGGCACGTAGAGACACTTTACTTTTAGGAGCATTCACATATGTTGTATTTCAGTTTACATTGTAATTTCTTTTAAAAATTTGTTCAAACTCATTGTAAATTGTAATTGTTTTTAATACTATGGTTGATGTTGTCTTTTAACTTTTGGTATGAAACCTTTTGTACTGCCACGCCCCGTATTTCCACTTTAGCGGGGTGTGACAATACTCTTGATTTCATTTATCATCTCATTTTAATTTGTCGATTAACCATACACGCTCGATTAATCAATGATAATTTGCGAGACGCCCATTGCCACTCTTTATTAGTCCCTATTAGTGTGATGGCTAACCACACGCGCTCCACTAACGACTTCATCAAGTGAAATGTGTAATTTCATGAGATAGCATACAAATTCACATTTTTCCTACAGTAACTAAGATTGGAAATTTCTATAAAAAAAATGTTTAGTTAGTTTATAGTTCATTATACTTGTTAATGAGGATTAAGTTGTCCTATCAAACACATTTGGCTAACGACCCTCCACCAATCATGGGAGTCGTGGGTAAGAATCGATACCCAATAGTGGTCATTTTATAGGACGCTTCCTTAAACTCCCCTTATAAATCAGCTTCGTGAATGAGGCGTACTAGCAATTCGACTAACTTACTCTTATACGTATAGTAATATAATATTTTTAATGTTACATATAATATAAGGTTTATTTTTAAAACTTTTCAAAAAATACTAGGTTATTGTTTAAATTTAAAAAATTAATAAATTAATTTTAATTTAAAATTTAACCCAATCATGAATTCAAGATAAGTATATCAAATTAATTTTGAAAAATATTCAGTTTTATACAATTAGAACATTATTAAAGGTACAAATCAATTAAAGAGACAATCAATAAAACCAAATTTTATGGATCTGACAGCCCACCACGTCGTGGTAAACAATTGTCACGTCGTGGTAGAGCCAAATCGTAGGTCAACACACCGTGGTGGTGGAACAAAATGGTAATTATGTTTGTCTCTCCTTGTTCAAGTTCAACCATTGTATAAATTCAATAGAAAACTAAACCTACACTCTGATATATCTGATGGGTATAATGCAAAACATATAAATCCTATGTGTACATGCAACCCTAATAATTTGATCTATGTTTTTTCTAAATGAGCATACAATTTGAACAACAAAATAGAAAACCTAGAACAATAATATATAACCAAAAATACAAATAGGCTTAAAAGAATCATACCTTGATTGTTATATAGTAATAACAATGTAAATCCTTGTGTTGATGAAGCCTTAAGAGCAAGCATCACAAATGTCACGCCTCTAGTGGTTCACACCCAACACTAGCAAGGGAAGATAATTGAGAATGAGGAGAGATGCTACAACATTCAGCTGGAACTTCAAAAGAACATGTCGTCGAAATTTCTAGGGTTTAGACTGTTTATATAATGTAGTCAGGAAACCCTAGATAAGCCCTAATCCAAGATTATCTTAAACCTGGTAATTATCCACATTGATGTTTATCCACCAGGGATTACTCTAGAATCCCTTAGGCCTTAAGAAAACCTTCCAAGCCTTTGTGGAGGGTTCTAGACTACCTGTTTGTAACACATATAAAAATTCTTTAAAAATTTAAACTCTTAAAACATTCCAAAATATTCATCATTTACGAACTGTTTTCAAAATAAGATTCATATCAGAGAAATCCCAAAATCATGAAACAAAACACGAGGAGGTGCATGATCACACCTTCGCCTTCCTGCGATCCTCGGAGGCCTGAAACATAATCCAACAACCGTAAGCCCAAATCTTAGTGAGTTTTACTAAAATACCACTACAGATACAACAAACGTAGCATCCATAAATGAGCCTTCAGCCTGACTGGTCCACCTCGCATGGGCCTACAACCTATATGGACTGCTCCTGAGCCTTCGGCATGAATGGACCGTCTCACAGGGCCTATAGCCTATCCGGACCACTCACCAGGCCTTCGGCCTTACTGGACCGCCTCGCAGGGCGTTCAGTCTATTCGGATCACTCTGGGTCTGTTGGCCTTCAGCACAAAGCAGGATCGCCTCAAGCCAACCATACATTACACACGTCGACATGTACATAACTTATAAACACATAATTAATTAACAGGTAAGCGCAGATCATATATATCAATAAGTATAGCATCATCTTATCTACCAGGATATCGATCTAACAGATTACTATCGCAACATGCATACGAGAAACCATGATAACAATTTAACAGGGTCGGCATTGGTGCCTTCGACCTATAAGTACAGTGAGGAAGACTCACCTCTCAAGTAGTGCTGAACCGGTAAAATCCAACTCTAAGACTCAACTTCGGACTCAACAGCCTACAACCACCATATAACCATTCTATCAAAACCTCAATATACCCAAAATGCCCTCAAAGTCAAACTTGCTCAACCATGGCCAATATCAAGTCAACAGTCAAGGTCAACAGTCCACGTTCACCCAACTCGCCGAGCGTACATGCCAACTCGTCGAGTTTCCTCGGTACTCAAAGAAACGGACAAACTCTGAGACAACTCGTTGAGTCTTCCGGACGACTCGTCGAGTTCCTATAGTTTTCCAGAAAGCAGGAGAACCCCGATCCAACTCTTCAAGTTTTACCAGCTAAACTCATTCAACTGTTTTTCATCCCTTCTAATGCCCAAGAATGAAGATCTAGTATCCAATAGCTGGAAAACCACATAAAGTTGCTAACTTTACGTCTATGCATTACGCCAAGAGGCTAAACTACTCAAAAATGACTTGATAAAGTGTTGGGTTTTAGTATACTACAACATCCTTTGGTGCACATACAACCCTAAATTCTTTGGATCTATGTTTTCTCTAATTATACATGCAATATTGTTTCCAAAGCATTAAGCCTACAACTAGCATACAATTGACATAAACAACATAAAACACTAGTTAGGAGTTTACCTCTTTATGTAGCTTGTATAACTTGTTGTATTTGTCCTTTAAGAACTTAGCACCCCAAGTGTGATGCCTCAAACGTTTCACAACACACCCAGGACAAAGGAGAACTTGATAGAGACGTTGCTAGCTCCAAAATCGGCTCTAAGGAACTCCAAGAACTCTAGTGTATGGTTTTGGGTGCTAAGGGAGTCCTTTTATAGTGAAGTAAATTCTAGGGTTACATCCGTTAAAACCATAATGCCCATGACCTTTCATATTACTTAGGCTACATGAGTTAAATCTTCATGGACTATCCATGGACTACCATATTGGTTTAGCCCATCCTAAATAACAATTGGCCCACACTATAAGAATCATTGATTTATCAAATCAATCCCCATATACTTAATTACTCTCTTTTGATCACATAATTAATTCCAAATTAATTCTTGATCAATGCGAATTAAATAATATGATTTCATATTAATATATTAAAACGTATAATATATTAATAAATCATAAGTAACCTCTTACTCAAGTATCCATCCGATCAAATTGTTCTGGTGATATGCAACCCGAAATGGACCATGCTACTCTCAGGTCAAGTACATACCAATTATATTTATGGGCTTAGACACCTAATCCAACAGTCTGCCACTTGGATTAGTCTAATAACTATTATTTCAAGTACGACTCCAAAATCCCGACTAACATTCATAGCTCTTAAAAGCCGCTGACGAACTCTGACCTAGTCAATGACGCGTCCATTAGATAAGGAATCATATATTCCTCCATTTAGATATCATATGGACATAAGTGTTGGGTTTTGAGCATTCTAACACTCCTAAGTGTACATGCAACCCTAAATACCTTGGATCTATGTTTTCTCTATTATACATGCAAATAAGAACATCCAAGGTATTATCCTAATCTAGCATACAAAACAATGACTATAGCAAGATAGAATACATACCTCTTTGATGTAGAAAGTCTTCAAGCTTTAAGAGCTTAGCCCCAATAGTGTGGAAGCCTCAAATGGAATCACACAACACCAAATACACTTAGAATAACTTGAGAGAATTCTACACTTCATGAAATCGGCTAGCCCTTTTACTTCACACACTAGTGACCAATTTTGGTCAAGAATAAGATGCTTATATAGTTAGGGTTACACCATGTAAACCCTAATTGACATGGCCTTTCATTTCCATGATCCATGGGTACAAATACACCATGGAGTATCCATGGACCATCCTATGGGTTTTATCCCAACTTGATTATCCATGGAGCATTAGCCCACTATACAAGTATGGATGATTTACACAATCAACCCATATATTTAATTAGTCTTCTTTTAATCACTTAATTAATCCTAGATTAATTCTTGATCAATACTAATTAAATAATCTTATTATTCTTATTATTAATATACTAGAACTTATAATATATTAATAACCATAAGTGTCTTATTTCTCTCATTATAGTCTATCCAAGTGCATGATGCCATGCAACCCAAATGGACCATGCCGGGTCGGGTCAAGTCTTACCAATTATAGTTATGGACTTAGACATTAATCCAACAATGAGATATGGATTATAATCATTATCTCTGTCCATCTGTGGTTTCCTGATTTCTGATTTATGACGACCGACTAATTGAACAAATCAAATCAATCCAGCTTGGCCAAACACTTAGGGTTTTCATCACTAAATCATCAAGGGGCCCACAAATATCGCTTTTATCCTAGATTAGGTAAAAGTAATGGATAAAATTCGACTCAAATTCTTGCTTGTACTTACTCATCAATCATACACAACAATATGTTTTATAACACCAAGTTACTGGTGCGTTTACATATGTCAATGTGTAACGACTCGTAACTTACAACTTACATGTCTTGGTTTCAAGAATATAAGATATTATAGTCTCACAATCACTCGTGATAAAATCCATGAAGTGATTAGATGAGCGTGGGTTTAATCCAATACTTGAATCTTATTCCAGGAGTACTCATGAACACTGTAGAAAACTTGTGCTATGTCTAAAACACATAGACAATCTACAGTCAGATTCATAATAGTCTCGCCTCGATACCTACTTCCAAAGTATGATCGACTATGGATAGTTTGAAAAACATAGTTATTCAAGAAGTCAAAACATGCAAAGTGAAACACAAGAATAATCGAATCCAATATGATCTCAGAACTTACGAATATAAATAAAACACCTTTTATTTAATCACCATATTGATTACACATTATTTATTGTATAATCTTTTGATTAATCAACTTAATACATGAATTAAAACAATAGTTATCCCATGCTCCAAGCATGCACACTATGTTTGCCTATGGTCCTTTCTTTGCGAAATAGATCAATTGAACACATCTTCAATGAAACTCATTGCACAATTCCAAATTCTTACTATAAATATAAGAATACCAAATTCTTGCCATTTACTGTAATCTGTTAGATTCTAAACTTATATGCAATGATCCTCTTGTAATGACTATGCACAAAAGTCACAGTGACTTGGCAACACACATTAAAAAGTATTCCAGTGGAGAGCAATTCCTTGGAAACGAAGTCTCAAATTTAAAGTACATTCCTTTGAACATCCTTATTGCATTAAGTTTTCCAATCTTACAAACATTTAAAGAATAACTTCCACTTATGGAAATATTTCCATATTCCCATTTTGACTATCACTTCTGAACAAGAATTACCTCTTCTCAGAGTATGCCAACATGGTCCTTCCAAAATTTACACTATACTTCCAATTGTCCATAAGCAACCAATCTTTGGTAAATCTCAGATTGTCCTCGACAATTGCTTAAACATTTTCGTTGTATCTTGTTCTAGTCCCTTTTCTTTTAATGCCCTAGGCATTTGGAAAATTAGAACATATTAATATTATAGCTTATGTAATCGATCCTATATCTGAAGCATATGGAATATGATTCATAGTGTCTCACATAAACACATGATACTTTATCAGTCTTTCGCTATAATATTTCCACATATAGAATTTCCTTATGTTGAATCATTTCAACATATCATTCACATGTGTCCATGACTAAATTCAATTAAAATCTCAATCTAAGCTTTTAGATTTGAAATGAAGTATGAATTCCTCTCCCTTAATTATAGCAAAACAACTTTTCAAACCCTGCAACTTTGCGAATTGAAACTTTTGTTTTCAATAATTAACATTGCTAACTTGCAACAGTTACCATAATGATTATGCTCCCACTAGCATAACAATTATTTATCTAATAGCATAATACTTATGCTCCCACTAGCTTTGACATGTACCCAAAAATCATCTGGACTTTTAGAAATCAATACTTATTGACTTCCTTACCAAAGTTCATATTTCTGACATGAGATGCTTCGATAAAACTTTATCTAGGCTTCTCAAACTCATACATCTTTCCTTAGTTAGCTTAAATGTGTGTCTAAAAATTTTTAGAACTTACAACAATAAGTCCCAAATGTTTAGACCTTTTCCATTTCTCACAATTCGAACTATGAAGAGGGATACCGTAAACATAATCGAATTTGAGAATGCAAATATCACAAATGCTATCTCCTTAAAATCTACTTAGTGAAAGCCTTTCCTCACAATCATTTTCATAAATTGGAGCTAAACCGTATGACACTTAGATTTTATGGTATATGTGTTCCTATCCACGTGAATTTGTCATAACCATAATCACAAGATAAGGTTAGTGACAAATCCAAACTCATATGGACTGAACTTGTTCAATCTTAATTTCTTGCCACCTGGCAGCACAAAGTCCTACCATTGCTTCCAACTTGTTATGAAAACAACTGAGAACTCATAGAACTCACATTCATAGTCAACTTTAACTGGAATGGGCACAGAAACAAGAATATGTCAACAAGGTAGGTTATAAACCTCAAGTCATGTGCTAATGATAAACAATTGGTTTACTCTTGATTAGTTCTTGAAACTCTTCAAGATCTTTAAGACTCCCACTGACCTCTTGACATATAAGTTTCTCTTTGTCAAGAGACATCACTTAACAAACAAATATTCAAGAGTTAGTGCGGTTTCTTATCAAGACAAACACTTCTAATAATTGGTCTTAGTTGGTCTTTGTTTTATCCAAAACATGACAACTTACCAATTTCAAATGTAGAAGAGTAGAAAAGATTTTATTCTACATTTGATAAGTTTTATAAACCTTTCTTAATGTTATCTCACTCAAGGCTCAATCATGGAGTGTGACTCTAAGATTTGATTTTGGAAGTGTGATTCACCTTTTGACTTAACCATTTCAACAATTCACGATTCCTCTTCTTAGTCATACAAATACACTAAGATGTCATTAGAAAATCAATTGTAATATGGTTTCATAATCACTAAGATAATCATAAAACATGATACTCAAGTACCCTCCCTTCTTCTCAGATTGGAGAAACTTTTATCTTTCTGCCTAATTTAATTCTTCTTATTCGTTCTGCCATACATTGAATGTTTTTCAATGATTCAGAATTACACTTAATCTTGTAAGCATAACTATATTTACTAAACTTTAGTAAATCATAACGAAGATTCTTATCGTTCTTTGTGGTGGACCTGACAGTGCACAACCAAGTGTACCCGATCCCCTAGTCCTTCACTTGACACACATATACATGCGAACAAGGAATTAGTCTTAATTTACCAAAGATGAAAATTATCATTCATCACACAATACAAGTTTCATGATTCTAAGTTTCTATCCAACTGAAACTTGGGTGATGAGAATCTTTTCTTATTTGGTAAATTTTGACACTACCACAAACGAAGAAATCAAATCCGTTTTCCAATATTGTTATCAATGGAAACATATAAGCAACAATTTTTCACAAATGCCACTCTAAGGAAATTTTAAAAATAAGATAATTTTCAAATTTTTCTTTATTTATAAAAATTGCGGAAAAGGTATCCTTACAATGCAAATACATATGAAAACTATGTTGTTATCTATTCCTAAGAAATCTATCATAACTCTTAAGCAGCAGCTCAAAATTCTCATTATCGAACCATGCGATTGAAATCCATCTCATCACAATCAGAATTAGCTTACTCTTCCTTTAAGTTTCCTTTCATTTCTTCGATTCTTCAAAACATCAAAATGTAATTACATTACATCATGTATTAAGGATCTCCAAATAGGAACTTAATAGAGTTAGATAGTGGATTTTACCTGAAGTAGAGTCAAACTTTTTGACTTTACCATCTTTATGATCTTTTAGGTAAATATGGCAGCTTTACAACCAGTGCCCCTTCTCTTGGCAATAGAAACATATTGACTCTTTGGGAATGGTACACGGGACAATCACAGACTTAGCCTTTCCCTTTCCCTTTAAAAGAGAAATCTTTTCTGAACTTCCAATGTTTCCATTGTCAATGTCCATGGAAGTTTGGGGAGTAGATCTTCTAATCAAATTTTCTTTACCAGTGCGCCAAATCATTGATGATACAGCAGCAACAAGCAAATACGAAAGATCGATAAGGGTCATGTTGTGATCCGTCAAATAGTAGTCTTTAATGAACTCACTATACAACTCAGGGAGTGACTAAAGAACCAAGTCAACAACCAACTTCCTTTGATACATTGACTCCTAACATTCCCAACCTGTCAATGTGTGACTTCATCTCCAAGACATGTGCACACACAGACCTTCCATCTTGGTGTTCACTAGCCAATAGGGCTTGAGTGACCTTGAACTTTTCAAGTCTTTGAACTTGTGGGTAAGGGAGAATTATTGGAGGAGGTGGAGGAAGTGAAGTATGATTTTGGGGAACATCATCCTCACGAGGAAAGCTTTTTCTAAAAGATTCAAGAAGAGCATAATTGTCAAAACTAGACATCTACAGGGAGAGATTCAAGTTTAGTTGATTTAAGTCCTTAATATAACACCCAAAATGAAATATTAAGGCTAGGACCCAACACAATATTTTACAATTCAGAAGAGGGATACTGTAATCCAATTGCGAAATATTTGAAGGCAGGTAAATGACGATTTACCAATTTCCACCATGAAAAACGAAAATGAATTTTAGGTTTTAAATGAATTGAAATTCTTAGATCCTTTGAGATTCATTGAACTTTTCAATGGCATGTTTAAATCTCGATTGTGCCCTTCAAGTTTATGACCGGGATGTCGAGGATCACAAACAAGGTGCGAATAACCATGCAAATGTGCTTGGTGCTCTTAATGTTATAGATCACCTAATCAATGTGTCGGTTAACCACACCCACTCCATTGATTTATGATTAACATCAAATTACCCTTTGCCACACACTGTCAGTCCTAGATTAGTGTGTCGGTTAACCACACGCGCTCCACTAACGACTTAACAATGTGTAAAGTGCAATTTCATGGGTTAGCACCAAATTCAGATTTTTCATACGTAACTACGATATGGAATTTATAAGTGTTTAGTTAGTTGGTATTTTCATTATACTTTTAACGAGAATTAATGTCATGTCCTTCCCATTCGGCTAACGACCCTACACCAGTCAAAGAAGCGGTAGGTGAGAGTGGAGACCCATTAAACCGCCATTTTATTGGCAATAAGCTTATACCCCCCCCCCACCCTCTTATAGACCGGCTTCGTGAATGAGGCCTACTAACAGTAAGACTGACTTTTTACGTATACATATAATATATTAAACTTTTAATATTATAATATTATAAAGGTGTATTTTAAACTTTTAAAATACTAAGTGGTTTAATCTATTAATTAAACTATACTCTTAATTTAATTAAACTTAAACCATCTCCTTAAGGAATTATTAATTCTCTTCTAATTAAACACTCTAATTAACTATTAATAAAGTCCATAAAGATGTAATATGAATTATCCAAAACATCAAAATGCTAAAACAAAATTAAAACTATTTAATTTATTATTAAGTTATGAACCCATGAGTTACACTTTTGAAAACTTTTCAAATAACTTTAGTTTTAGAATTCAATGTCTCCTAAAAAAAACTTTTCAAAATCCAAAACTTGAGGGCAAGTTTTGTAACTCTTGAAAACTTTTAGAATTCCATAAAAGAGACTTTCCAAGTTCCATAACTTGAGGGAAAGTTATGAAACTCTTCAAATCCATTTATAACAAATTTTGTAACCTTTGAACACTCTTGGAATTCATAACTTAAAGAGTTAATGAATAAGACTTTTCACATCCATAACTTATGGAAGTTTCAAAACTCTTAAGATCATAACTTTAAAAAAAGACTTTTGAGTTCCAAAATTTTATGACAAAATTTGTAACTCCTTAAAAACATTTAGATCAAACTTTTAAAGCAAATAAAATAATCATATCATTTTATCTTTTAATAAATTGACCTAATTCAACTCTTGTTGTAAAATGACTCAAATTTTACAAATAATTCGTTTATCATAAAATCAAGTAATTATGTTAAAATTTGACAAACTTCATGTTTTTTTTCAACTTTGAAAATCAAACATTTGCATCAGTATAACAGAAAAAACCCATGGCTCTGATACCACTATTGGGTTTTAGTATTCTACCACATCCTATGGTGCACATACAACCCTAAATGTTTTGGATCTATGTTTTCTCTAATTATACATGCACTAATGTTTTCAAAGCATTAAGCCTACAACTACCATAGAATTGACATAAGTAACATAAACCACTAGTTAGGAGTTTACCTCTTTATGTAGCTTGTAGAACTTGTTGTATTTGGCCTTTAAGAAATTAGCACCCCAAGTGTGATGCCTCAAACGGTTCACAACACACCCAAGACAAAAGAGAACTTGAGAGAGATGTTGCTAGCTCCAAAATCAGCTCTAATGAACTCCAAGAACTCTAGTGTATGATTTTGGGTGCTAAGGGAGTCCTTTTATAGTGTCGCAAAGTCTAGGGTCACATCCATGCAAACCATAATGCCCATGACCTTTCATATTACTTAGGATCCATGGGCTAAACCTCCATGGACTATCCATGGACTACCATATTGGTTTAGCCATCGTAAATAACAATTGGCCCACACTATAAGAATCATTGAATTACCAATCAATCCCCATATATTTAATTAGTCTCTTTTGATCACATAATTAATTCCAAATTAATTCTAGATCAATACAAATTAAATAATATGATTTCATATTAATATATTACAACTTATGATATATTAATAAATCACAAGTAACCTCTTACTCAAGTATCCATCCTATCAAATTGTCTTGGTGATATGCAACCCGAAATGGACCATGCTACTCTCAGGTCAAGTACATATCAATTATAGTTATTGGCTTAGACACCTAATCCAACACAAAGGACTTAGAACATGAAGGAAGCCTAGATCTATATAAAGCTTAAAACTTTAAGCCCAAAGATGCCACAAAATGCCCAGATTTGAAGTAGAAACTTCCATAAATGATCAAACCCAATAATGACTCCAAAATGGACCCAAAATTAGAATAAAATTCCAAGGAGGAGATCTAATCAATAAATGTTCAAGGTTTTGACTTTATACCTTAAATGGATGCAACAGCAGAAAAGACCTCGAATCTACAGCCTTCCTCTCAATCAAGCCACTTCAAACTTCAAACTCCTTCCAAATGAACACCAAGAAACACTCCTCAAGCCCACACACACACACACACACAAAAATGAGGGAAAATGCACGAACTAGGGTTTCTTGGACAGAGGGGGCAGATAAGGAGGCCATGCAAAGTCCATAAGGCCTTTAAATAGGGTGCAACACCCTAAAAATTAGGGTTTCATAAACAGCAACCAACTCGTCGAGTTAGGAAGCTTCCAACACGTTAAGTTAAGGCCTTCAACTCGATGAGTTCAAAAAGGAAAATTACCTTTTAATCCATAAATCTCATACCTGGGAATCAGGATGTTACACTCTTGCTCAACTATTGAGCAATTACACTTCAGTCCCAGCACTTTTAATTAATTCCTTTAATCCCAAAATTAATTCTAGTTATTTTCTGATTAAATATTACTATTTCTAGTTAATATATTATTCTCATAATATATTTAAAAATATTTATTTCAATTTATTAATCAAATAATAAACCAACCTCTTTCTCCAAAATCATCATGTCTAGTTGCTAGTCTTGAGGGCAACTCAAAAGGATCGTGTTACTATCAATTTAAGTATATAATAATTATAGTTATAGGCTTAGACACCTAATCCAACAATGTATTTGTAAGCTTGTTGTATGAGATTGTAGACTTGCATGCTACTACTGATCAGTCAGTGATAGGATGACCTGTTTAGGTTATACTTAATTTTGATTACTCGATGCTCGAATGTTGCTTACTTTGTGTTTTTTAGGAGTTCTCATTAACTTCAGCTAAGTAGTAAGCGAATATGTTAAGTTACATATTACTGAGAGTAAATAATTTTAGAAGGTTAGGTTTTAACTCTATTATGCAGCTCTTGGTTCAGTCCAACTGTTGTAGTGTGACACCTTTCATTCAAAGAATTATCTGGTGTTGGTGATATGGAATTGTATTCATGAGCTAGTTATAGGGTGTTAGAGGGAGTTCCTTTCTGTAGCTGATGGTGGGGAGTAGTGTTGTGGTTGCCCTAGGAAAACCGAGGAAGAGTTTTACTGTTGGAGCTTTGTTTGGTTGAGGATTTTATGTATAGATAAGGGAGTGACTTGGAGGATTTGAAGTGATCCTTGAGGAAAGTACGAATAAATGTGGAAGGTAGTATCGGCCCACACTACTGAAAGTAAAGGATCCGTAATCAAGCCAAGGAAAGCTACGATGATACCAGGGAGCATGTAGAGTATGGCACTCCTTGATATCTTTATATATGTGTGTTTTGATGGTTTGAATGGTATATTTTAGTATGGTGATCTTTCGAGGAAGACCGGGTAGTGGTTCTTGTGCTTGTTGGGCTGAAGAAAGTTTTATAGTTGCGTCTTTTGGGCTCGTTAGTTTGGCCTTGTATTCTCCGGTTTGGGCCTGTCCAACCGAGAGCCTTTTATGTATTGTATATAAGTTTAATGCTTGCATGCATATTAGGTTAAGATTCTAGAGAGATTATCGATACAACGATAGATCAAGAGTATATTTTTTTCTGTAATCGTTCTTGTAATCTCCTAATCCTTTACAGTTGATGTTCTTAATCGAGCTCTTCTAAGGATTTTATTTAATCATTCGACACGTTTGATTCAAGTTGTTTGTTCTTGTTATTGCGTTTTTGCTGTTTCGTATTTGTTTACTTGTTCAAGATCTAATCGATCTTCATAGATTAAAAGTTGTTTTAATCCCATCAATTGGTATCAGAGCAGGAGGCTGTGTAATCGATACACATCTTTTCTGTCAAAAAGATTTCCATTAGGGTTTTTCCGCAATCATTGATATTTATTGAGCCGTCATCTTAATTGACGTATCTTAATATTTATTATTTTGCCCTAATCTGCTTTATTACAAGTCTGATCTTTGAACAGGTTTTTACGATCATAATGGACGCGACGCAATCAAACCCCATTAATATTTCCAACAGCATCGGTTCGACGACAAAGATTCCAATCTTATACACCCATGACTATGAAGTATGGGCGCATCATTTTGAAGATTACGTGATTGGATCGGAGGACAATGGTTATCTCATCTGGGAAGCCATTATCAATGGACCGTTTTCACATTCTGCTACATCCAGAATCATTAAGACGCAAAAAGAGTACAACGATCTGCTTAAGGACGTGACGGATATTGCACAAGATGAAAAAGACAAATTTCAATGCAATATTAAGGCGCTGAGGTTGATCAGATTCGCCCTTCAGTCCGACACATTCAGACTAGTTAGCTCATGCACTACAGCGAAGGAAGTATGGGATAGACTTCGCGAACTGTATTCCACAGACGAAGATCTTGAACATTCCATCCAAACCTTGCTTTTATCTGAGTTTGGTGAATTCAGGCAAGGAGCCGAAGAATCAGTGACCCAGACGTTTGATCGCTTCAATCATCTTCTCAGCAAGATGATCAAACACGACATTGAAAGGAAGCTTATCGAACAAAAGGTTACCTTCTTGAACGGACTGAGATCTGAATGGAGAGCAGTTGTTTCCACAGTCAAAGCCCATGAACAGTTTAAATCTTACTCTTTGGCGAAACTGGTGGGTATTCTAAAGTCACAAGAGAAAATTGTAGTTCAAGAGAAGAATGTTGTCTCTAGTCTTGGTTCGTTGGCCCTCCTATCTAAAAGTAAAGCTGTGATGGAGGATGAAGAGCTCAACTTGGAAGAATATGACCTCACAACTGAGGATTATGCCATGATGGTATCCAATCCTAAGAGGTTCATAAAGAAGAGATTCCCCAGCAACAAAAACCGAAACTGGCAGGGGAGTTACAGCTCTGAAAAAGCTAACAATGAACCGAAGGCAGAGGAGCCCAAGAAGGAACCGAAAGCAGATGGCGATTCCGGAGTAAGCTATTTCTATTGTGGTGGCAAGAACCACTATGCTAAGGACTGTGTTCTTAAGAAGATGGCTGAAAAGGACGATGGAAAGGATGAGGAAGACGTGCTGCAGAAGAGATTGGATGAGTTGAGAAAGAAGAAGTCTACCGCTAACCCTTCTGTTGATGCTCTTATTGTGCAGGGTTCGGTTAATGACGATGAGTTCGGTAGCACAGAAGTTTGGTCTACTGACTCAGAAGACGAAGAAGTGAGGAAGCCTACTCATGGAAGGGCTTATGTGGCTAAGGAGGAAAGCATTGGTGGAAAATGCTTCATGGTAACTAACGTATCTCAAATGAGGGGATACAATACCGATGAAGGAAGCAATGGACCGAAGGTGCAGGAGGATATGTGCTTTACGGCCAAACCACTCAGCCAGCAGTTCAATGAGCTCGATGAACTGATAAAGAAGGTACAATCTGTTTTTATTTCATCTAAAGTGCCATCATCCTCATATGAGAAAGAATTAAAAAATATTAATACAAGAATTTCTCATTTAGATAGTAGCTTAACTCAAACCCGAGTCACCAATTCTAACCTGACTGATCAATTAAGCAGGGTGGCGTCGAAGAGTGAGGAGCGGCGAATGTGGATTGAGTTAAAAGAGTCGGAATTAGTTAAAGTTAAAGATGAAAACATTTATTTGCAGAGAGACAATTTGAAATTGTTAAAACAACGAAATGTTTTTTGTTTAATAGCTAAACGTTTATATTCCAACTCAACTTCACTTAGATTGTGAGATAGGTCAAAAGATTCATCGCATGATTTTGCCCTTCCTAGAATTTAAGGAGGATGAAATCGATGCCGAAGCCTACAAATGTGAGAGTGTGATATCGTCTGATGATGTCAATCCGACTTACATGTATGGACTGGACAAAATTGAGTCCTTCATTAAATCCAAAGACCACAAGGACATGCTCAAAAACCTTTTGGACGAAAATGACCGACTTAAACTGAGAACCGAAACCATGCAAAAATTTGACTCCCTAAACGCCAACGTAAGCTCAGAAAATAAAATAGATGTTGAAAATGCATCTGAGCTTAACGAGGACGAAAACATGAGTGAAATTTCTGTAGAGGATACGGTTGACTGCTCAGAATTCGTTAAAAGCGAAACTAAAAACCACAAAAATCTTATCTCTGAAAATTCTGTGGAATTCGCTAGACTGTCCCAACAAAAGTCCCCGAAACTAGTTGAAAAAGTTGTCGTGTATCAAAAGGTCAGGACCACTCCGAATCAGGTATACAAGGTGACTGGAGTAACCGAACATCAAACAGCTGAACTCACAGCTATTGTTAATGAAGACAATGCTGATGGCTGCGATGAGTATTTCTGGGAAGCTCCTATTGATAATGTAAATGAAACCGTTGGCCTGTCTGAAAGAACGTCCTGGATGAGCAAAGGAAGATACATCCCTGAACCATTGAATAAGCCTGATAATTTCAGTGAACCAAGCACCAGTGGTACGAAAGATATTCCTCAAGAGGATGATGTTTTAGCAAAAGAAGACATACCCTCTACTCCAGTAGCTCATAGTGAAACTTCATCAGATACTCCCTCCACTTCCTCAGGGCAAACTGAATCTTCTTCAGATATCCCATCTGCTCCCTCGGCTCAAAGAAAAACTCCTGAAGTTCAAAAGGAACCAGCCAAGATGACAACAAAAACGAAAGCGAACGTTCATCATCAACCCAAGCAGATGAGGGATAGGAAGATAGAAAGGAACCAAAGATACAGGAAAAACCTTTCTGAAAGGAAATAATTCTGGCACTCCCAGAATGCATACTATTCACACAAGGACAAGAATCTGAAGTATGAAAACAATCCTGTAAGAAAGCCTGACAGTTCCAACAACCGAAAGCCAAGGTTCGGTTCGCAAGAAAACACCAACCGAAAGCAAGGGCTCGGTTCTGAAAAGGAATTCGACCGAAACCAAAGTTTCGGTTCCAAGAACAACTCCAACCGAACACAGAGGTTCGGCTCTAAAGCCAAAAGAGAACAAGACTCGAAGGTCAGCCCCGCCAACGATCAAAAGCAAAAGGGTCACCTAGAGTCTTCAGCCAAGAAAACATCTCCATCCAAATCCTCTCATTCTAATTCTTCTCGTTCTTCTACTTCCACTCAATCATCTCCATCTTGCTCTAAAGCTAATTCCACATGTTGTCAAAAACCTCATCCATCAGCCGAACAGAAAGGAAAGCAGAAAGTTGATGAATCTAAGCCTGAGTCCAAAGCGAACAAACCTAATCCTAACAAAATAAAAGTCTTTACCATTAAAAAGAAAGATGAAACAACTCTAATTAAAAGAACATATCTAGTTGACATCACTCTTACTATTCCCGTTCCCATGAAAAGCTCACATGGACCCAAGAAACTTCGGGTTCCTAAATCTGCTTAATTTTTGCAGGTTATGAGTGACGAGCAGTTTGACGAAGAATGGTACATTGACAGTGGCTGCTCGCGTCACATGACAGGGAGGAAAGAGGAGCTCAGGGAATACAGATCTCTTGCAAATGGTGGCAACGTCAAGTTTGGAAATAACTCCTTCGGCACCATAAAGGGATACGGGATGATAACGAATGGTGACTTTACAATAAGGAAGGTGGCCTATGTGGAAGGACTTCAACACAACCTCATCAGTGTATCTCAGCTTGTTGGAGGTACAGGTCTCAAAGTTTCATTCGATGATGAAGGTTCTGAAATCATAGAGAAAAAGACAAAGAAGGTGATTCTAAAGTCAGAACGAAAGGGTGAAATGTTTCCTCTGAACATGAAACCCATCAAAGGAAACCCAGCTATATGTCTGCTATCAAAAGCACAATCCGACGAAAGCTGGTTGTGGCACAGAAGACTCTCTCATCTCAATTTCAAAGATATCAACCGACTTGTCACTGGAGGTCATGTTAGGGGTCTTCCATTGCTCAAGTTTGACCGAGAGCATTTGTGTGCTGCATGCGAAATGGGAAAGCAGAGTCGTCAAAGTCACCCATCCGTAATTAACACAAAAGTTGTTGAACCACTCGAATTGCTTCATATCGATTTGTGTGGTCCTTCATCTATCGAAAGCATCGGTGGTAGCAAGTATATTCTTGTTATCGTAGATGACTTCTCACGATTTACATGGGTGTTCTTTCTAAAGCTCAAATCTGAAGCGACTCAAAAGCTGAAAGTGTTCATCAAGCAGACTGAAGTCCATCTCAAGAAGGTCGTTCGAAACATTAGGAGCGACAATGGTCTCGAATTCAAGAACAAGGAGTTTGAAGAGTTTCTTGCAGAAAAGGGAATAAGTCATAATTTCTCAGCTCCCTACACACCACAACAGAACGGAATAGTCGAAAGACGAAACCGATCCTTGTGTGAAGCTGCCCGAACTATGTTAAGTTTCGCTTCCTTACCTCTTTATTTTTGGGCTGACGCTATTTATGCTGCTTGTTATACACAGAACAGGTCCTATCTCAATAAGCGATTCAAGCTCACACCATATGAGATAATAAATAACAGAAAACCCAATGTGAAATTTTTCCATGTGTTTGGCTCAAGGTGTTTCATCTTTAACTCTAAAGAACACCGCAACAAGTTTGACGTCAAAGCTGACGAGGGAATCTTTCTGGGTTACTCACTCACATCCAAGGCATACAGGGTCCTGAACAAACGATCAAGAAGGATTGAAGAGACATACTATGTGACCTTCGACGATAACTATGTCAAGAAGCTACAGGCCATAGAAGACACTGCCGGGGAAATCTTTCCTCAAACTGGCCAAGTCACAGTCTCGATTGCCAATTTGTACGAGAATTTTCTGGAACTCTTTGACGAACCGGAAAAAGCTTCTCTCTCAGAAGCAGGTGCAGCTGACAACAAAATTGATCATATGAAGCAAATTGTCGAAGATGCTGCAAAAAGAATGCATGAAGAAGAATCGCCCACTGATGAATCTCCAACCAACACTGCTTCAGTCGAGGGGGAGACACGTTCTCCTGTTGAGGAGGAGCCTAGCTCATGCGTCCAGGGGGAGCCAAGCTCTACTACTTCAACCGAAGGTCCTTCACCAACCGAAGGTGCCTCTCCAACCGAAGATGCCTCTCCAAACGAAGGTGCTTCAATGCCTGATAATCCAGCACCACAACAAAACCCTGAACCTCATGTTTCTCAAGACTCATCATTTGAGGGGGAGCATGATGATATGACGCTTAATGACGATAGCCAATCTGAGCCCGAAGAGATGATCAACGCTGAACTAGATCCCACCTTCGATCCGAATTACCCTCCTCTTACCAAATGGACCAGAGATCATCCTATCTCTCAAGTAGTTGGTGATGTATCTGAGAAGGTTTTGACCCGATCTCAACTGAAGGCAAAACAGACATCCTTATTCTCAAAGGTAGAGTTTTGTATGTTTAACTCATTCGTATCAAAAGTTGAACCGAAGACAGTGAACACTGCCCTCGATCACTCTGATTGGGTTCAAGCAATGCAAGACGAACTGAACGAGTTTGAAAGGAACAAAGTTTGGCGCCTCATTCCAACTCCTCCAGATGCTTCGGTTGTTGGTCTTAAATGGGTTTTTAGAAACAAAATGGACAAGGAAGGTAACGTCATAAGGAACAAGGCTCGTCTGGTAGTCAAGGGATACTGTCAGGAGGAAGGAATAGACTACGAAGAAACGTTCGCTCCAGTAGCTAGGCTAGAATCTGTTAGAATATTTCTGGCCTATGCTGCTCACAAAAACTTTGAGGTTTTCCAAATGGACGTCAAGTGTGCATTTCTAAATGGAGAACTCGAAGAAACTGTGTATGTGGAGCAACCTCCTAGGTTCGTGAACGAAAAGCATCCAAATCATTGCTATATTCTGGATAAAGCTGTGTACGGTCTCAAACAAGCTCCGAGAGCCTGGTATGAAACGCTTACTAAATTTTTAAAGATGTCCAAATTCAAACAAGGTTCGGTTGACCCAACCTTCTTTCGCAAAAAGGAAGGTAACCACCTTATGATAGTTCAAATTTATGTCGATGACATCATCTTTGGCTCCACGAATCCCAGCTTAACAGCTGAATTCAGAAAGTTGATGGAGACTAAGTTTGAAATGAGCTCAATGGGTCCTATTAACTTTTTCCTTGGTTTAAACATAAGACAGGGACCCGAAGGCATCTTTATTAATCAGGAAGCTTACACTAAGACTCTCCTAGCGAAGTTTGGCATGATGGGAGACTCAAAAGTCAAAGTCCCAATGGCATTCGGCACCAAGCTTAGCCCCATCTCTTGACAAACCGGCTGTCGACATCACTCTCTATCGTCAAATGATAGGCTCATTGATGTATCTAACTGCTAGCAGGCCTGATATCATGTTTTCCGTATGTTATTGTGCTCGATTTCAGGCTAACCCACGCGAACCTCACATGCTGGCAGTAAAGAATATCCTACGCTATCTCAAGCGTACCACCTCTTTAGGTTTGTGGTATCGATCCAATTCAGGCTTCTTCGTTCAAGCCTATTCTGATGCTGACCTTGGAGGATGTGGACTCGACCGTAAAAGCACAACTAGTGGCTGTCAATTTCGTGATGGGAAATTGGTCAGCTGGCAATCCAAGAAACAAACATGTGTGTCGCTGTCTACTGCCGAAGCGGAATACATTGCCGCTGCATCCGGCACATCACAAGTGATTTGGATCCAGAGTCAACTTCGAGACTATGGACTCAATATGAAGAAGATCCCACTATATTGTGACTCTGAAAGTGCAATTAGGATCTGTCATAACCCAGTGCAACACTCTAAAACCAAACACATAGCACTGAGGTATCACTTCATCAAAGATCATGTGGAAGGTGGAAATGTCGAAGTTCACTTCGTAAGAACCACTGATCAACTAGCTGACGTCTTTACCAAAGCTCTTCCAGAAGCTTCATTCAATAAGATATTGCAAGGGCTAGGAATGATGGAATCAGAATCAGTACCTCACACTACCTCTCAACCTCTAACGTAAGAAGCGAAATCAACCGACCGTTCAGGTTCGGTTCAACCATCTAACTCGCTAATTACTTCAAAGGTACTCTTTCTGTGTTGTATATTACATGTATTTTTTTCCGTTTTTTTTTTCTTTACATTAAAAGTATTTATTACTTGTATATTTAAATTCCTTAGATTCTCAAAATTTTCCAAAACCGAAACCTACCGAAGGTTCGGGTTCGGTTTTTCAAAATTTTGTGGAACCGAAACCAACCGAAGGTTCGGGTTCGGTTTTTCAAAATTTTGTGGAACCGAAACCAACCGAAGGTTCGGGTTCGGTTTTTCAAAATTTTCGGAACCGAAACCAACCGAAGGTTCGGGTTCGGTTTTTCAAAATTTTCGGAACCGAAACCAACCGAAGGTTCGGGTTCAGTATTCCAAAATTTCTAGAACCGAAACTAACCGAACGTTCGGGTTCGGTTTTTCAATTTTTCAATTTTTTCTCTCAGAGTTTTTTTTAGTCTTTATTTTATTCTCACTCTTTTTTTTTTTAATCTATTTTTTTTCTATAAATTTCAAAACTCCAAAAATATTTAATTTAATTTTTTTGTATGCTCGTTCATTCATGGGAATATATTTGATAAATTACTTAAGTGTCCCTAGAAGCATGCTGCTGCATGTGTCCCAAGTCTCATAAGATTTTGAATAATAGCCTTCATGACCTGGTATATACAAACCTTGTCTTCCCAATAAGGCTAACTCATTTATTCTAATCGTGAGCTACCTCACACTCTTCTCACATGAGTTAAGAGTCTCCTGCTTGGTCCTTATTTTCGCAGCAGAGGTACTATGTTTTCTTACACCTTCCCCATTGAACTTCTCCATTACATTCGTTTCATCATTGTAACCCTTGAGACTCTCAGTAACTACCACTGAGGTTTATGGTTCCACAACATCTGTGTTTATGATCTTAGTTTCGTGCCACTACGAGCTAAGTGAAACCCAAAATTCAACACCAACGAATTGACGGTGACAAATCAATTTGATCAAGTTCTCACCAACGAATTGACGAATGTACCTTGATGGCATCTCAAATTTTATTTTGCGTGATTCCAATGAAATTGTTAAAACACCATAACATTTCTTCCCAAGGAATCCAGTTTTACAATTTTCATTTGAGATTTTATATTAATCCAAGCCACTATACAAACAATTCCAACCTACTTGTTCAACAAACTACACCGGTCTCACAAGTACTTTGTTCACATTCGTTCTTATATCAAGAATTAATTTGTTGAATCAAAGCGAAACTACCCTTAATTAGCCTAATTATAAGAAGTCTTTCAACATTTCTTAATAAATGTTTGATCGTCATTCAACGGGATTCCACACTAACACTTTAAGGTCTCTCTTGACCTTGAAGGAAGAGATTCGTGCCCGGGATCATCAGTTTCGTGTCCTTATGGACATCACAGATTATCCTAAAAAGAGTTGCTTTATTTCTTTTTCTTTTACACTCTTTGCACGAAAATCCTAGATTTTCAAAAATTCCGTTACTAATTACTTTACAGGCTGGATTATTACCGAAGGGTTACAAATGAAGTTGTGGCCAAAAATTTGCCACGTGGGTCTTACTTGGATACAGCTGTTTAAAAGAGGGAATAAGACAAAATGTTGCTGACTCGGCGGGAGTTAAACGGATAGAAATTCAATCGACGGTAAAAAGAAGGGCGCGTGAATTTGAAACGGCCACGCTTTTTCTGACACTTGAGGACGCGTGTGCAATATCGAAGCGTCACATCTCTGGAATTAAAGGCGCGTGTGGAAATGGAAACGATTTCTTTCTCTGAACCGGCGCTTATTGGGCGGCGTAAACCTAGGAATCTGACACTCTCTCTCCTACGTGATCATGGCACGCCCTAACTGTCACCAATCAGTCACTCAAAAACCCATTTCATATTTCCATAAGAGATTTGAAACGATTTTCTCTCTCTCCTCACCCACTATAAAAACCCATCAAACACCACCTTTTACCTCTTTACTGCCCCTATAATTCCTAAAGAAAAATACTTCCAAACACTCTCCCGTTCTTCTTCTTCTCCAAACCTGCAACAATGGCTGAATCTTCATCTGTTCATGCAACGTCTCAGATTCTTCCCATCAGACCTCAGCAATGCCTAGTCATCGATCTGAATCCACTGGCGTATGATCCCTACATGTCGCCGGTCATCGAATGCCTCAAATACTCTCAGCTCACTCCTGCACTGTCGAGAATTGAAACAGTGCCGATGGTGGCCTTATCTCAGGTCTATGCGACGGCTTACTACGACAAGGCCGTCGATCGGGTTTTCTTTGAAGTGGGAGAGCACAAGACTTCAATTTCTCGCTCCCGTTTCTGCTCGATGTTAGGTTTTGCAGCGGACTCCTCACGAGTTCACCCGGAGACGATTCCGGTAGGGATGTTCTACAGCATGTTTTACAACATGGGCTACACGGAGGTTCTCACCTCTGTCGCCAGGTTCAAGAAATCTTGTCTACCGCCCCAGTGGAATGGGTTATTTACAGTTCTCTTCAAGGGACTGTCAGAGAGGAGCTCAGGATCTGACGATGCCAGTCGTCTTTTCCTTTCTATTATGTACGGCGTGTACAATGGGATCAACCTAGATTATGGGTTTGTCCTCTGGCAACAGCTGCTTCAGAGCCTCTCTTCTTCTTCTCGACACTCCGAGGTGTCGCTGGCCCGGTTCTGGATCTTGATCACAAGATGGGCCATGGACAAGTTCGACGTTCCAACAGAAGATGGTGCATCGATGAATTCTATTGGTACGTTTCATACCAAGAAGATCATCGTATCTGATGCATCAAAGTTTTCTTTCATTGGCTCTATCCCGGAGTCGATGTATGGGAATGTGCCATCTGACAGCCAACTGATCAGGACGATCAAGGAGTCTGGGCCATCTGGTCCGAGGGAACTAACACCGGACATGCTGCGATCAATTCATGATGCCGAAAAACCGGTGGCCAGGGGTAAAAAGGCAGAGAAAGGGAAGAAGCCATCAAAAGCCCCAAAAGGACCTTCTCCTAAGAAGCGCAAACAACCGAAGGCTGCTTCATCCCCCCAACCGAAAAGGAGGAAGACCCAACAAAAGCGAAAGCTCGTCCTTCCCTCCTCTTCAAGCGAATCCGAAGGTGGAAGTTCGGACTCTGAGGGATCACAAGGAGACGAATCTCCTCAGCGAGGCAACACACCCCCTCGGTCCCCAACCCTGGAAATGGAACTTCATCAATCCCCAGTTCCTTCCCCTCCACCCACAATACCTATTTCCATTCCCACCATAAACCCCACCATTTCCCCAACCTCTATCCCTATACCACCACCCATATTCACCACCTCAACCGAAACACCACCTGTTACCGAAACCCCTACAGTAACCGAACCTCCTCAAACCCAAACACAACCACCACCCGAAACAAACCCCCCACCCACTCAACCAGAACCAACAAAACCCATAACACCCCCAGCTTCACCACCACCTCCATCTCCAGAAGATGCCTCCGATGGCGGGGATCAATACCTTGGTGGCGATCACATGAACTTTGATTCGGTCTACTATAGTCCGTTTCAAGTTCAAAGTGATGAGGAGGATGATGCTCCTGTGACACGAAAGCATCTTCGTGAACTTAACGAGAAGGTTGATCAACTTCTCGCATCCTCTTCAAACCAGCAGTCATCCTTGTCTGAAGCTGCCCTTCAGAAAATCGTTGACGCCTTCTCCAGGGCTCAAAACGATTCTATCGCATCCGCTACTGCTGCTATAGACGCCTCCACCCGAGCATGTGAGGCAGCGACCGAAAAAGTCGATAAACTATTCAATGACGCTTCTGTCCTGCTGCAGTCTATGCAGGAAAGCACCCAAGCCACGAAAACAACTCTGGAACCAGTTGTTCATCAATTGGCCCAGTTTGTAAAGACGGAGTTATCCTCATTTGCTACCCTCAGACAGAACCTTAGCGACGACAACTCGGCACTTCGTGCCTCCATCGATGCCCGCTTGGCAAAGCTACAAGAAGATCTTGCGGCAGAAAATTCACTGATGGACGTCTTGGCGAGTAAGACTACCGCCCTTAAGGTCAAGAGCACGCAGCTTTCCAACTCCCAGCAACAATTGGAAGCTCTTCGATCCAAGAGGGAGGTCATAAAAACGTGTGTTTCGGATGTACACGCCGCTCTCTCAAACATCTTGGAAGCACACGACCCCATCCTTAACCACTCAGTGAGGCGTACCCTCGCTGAGAAACTCTCTCCGGCCATGGACCTCCTAAGCAAGATTGAAGGCCTACCCAGTTTCGTGTCCATTCCGAAACAAGGGGGAGATGAGAAGAAAGGATCGAAACCACCTCCTTCCTCAAAAGCGACTCACACAACCGAACCAACCCCAACTGATCATGCCTCGGGTTCGGGTGTGAAGAACAAGGCCAAAAACATTGCAGAGGGAGGAGATGAAGATGAAGATGAAGATGAAGACAAGGAGACTATTGCGGACATGTTGAAAAGAAAGAACAGTCGCAATGCTGATGACGATGTCAGTCGTGTGGCACGTGAGGCTGAAGAAGCCGAACGTAAACAAAAAGAAGCCCACGATCTCCTTGAGAGCCGAAAGCTGCTCTTCCCTGCCTGGACCAAGGATCGCATGATAAAAGAGGCCATAGAGACTCCAAGCATTCTATGGCTCGAGCTGGTGATATCATTCGACTGCAACAACTCGGTCGATTCGCAGTTTGATATGCCACTAACTCGAAAGGCATTCATCTTTCACGCCTTCTCTAACATTTTTGAAGTCCCGCATCCGAACGATGAGCTTGACAGGGAGCTCATTGACTTCTACCTGGAGGCCGCTCGCCCTCAATACCTTACATGGAGCGCCCAGAAGATCGTCAGTGTTCGGGTGCTGAAGCCTTATGCCGTAGGGAGATTCACAAACGTCAAGTTCAAGCTCATCCGAGGATCTGCAAGAACTGCCCACATGATCTCTCTGGCGGATCTGCCCAATCTGAACCCTCATGATTGGATAGTCTTGTACAACATCCTGCTGACAAATGAATCTGAATTTGGTCCCATCATAGACCATGTCAAAAGGATGCTGGCATGCTATATCATGGAGGTGGCTCTAATGGATCAGGAGGTCGCCACAGTTTTTAAGAAGAAACCGAAAGTCAAACCTGTGGGATCGGCCAGTGATCTGAATCAAATGCAAATGGGCAAGATAGATCCAAGGTGAAACTCTGTGATGTTCACTAGAGCCGAAGGACAGAAATGTCTCTTCGCTTTAGCTGACAAACATCTTTACACTACAACTTGCTTGGAGCACATCCTATTCATCATCAAACAGTGTAAAGACAATTCGGCTGATGATATCAAGTACTTCAATGATATGATCAATTGGTACGTTCGGTTTAGACAGACCATCCTTTCCATAACCAAGTGTCTGTTTAACACCGTAAAGAAGAAGGTACCAGCTTCAGCTGCCGGCCCAAGTAGGAAGTGAAGGTCTCGCTCCAAATTGACGCAAAGGGGGAGATTGTTGGGCTGAAGAAAGTTTTGTAGTTGCGTCTTTTGGGCTCGTTAGTTTGGCCTTGTATTCTCCGGTTTAGGCCTGTCCAACCGAGAGCCTTTTATGTATTGTATATAAGTTTAATGCTTGCATGCATATTAGGTTAAGATTCTAGAGAGATTATCGATACAGCGATAGATCAAGAGTATATTTTTTTCTGTAATCGTTCTTGTAATCTCCTAATCCTTTACAGTTGATGTTCTTAATCGAGCTCTTTTAAGGATTTTATTTAATCATTCGACACGTTTGATTCAAGTTGTTTGTTCTTGTTATTGCGTTTTTGCTGTTTCGTATTTGTTTACTTGTTCAAGATCTAATCGATCTTCATAGATTAAAAGTTGTTTTAATCCCATCAGTGCTGGTGAGGGTTTAGGTTCGGTTTCTGGAGCCGAACAGTTGGATAATCAGGTGCGAGAGTTCATTTCATCTGAGATTACCTGCAGCATACTCAAGCAGAATCTTGTGATATTTGGTACAATCAAAGAGGGTATCATGGAGGTTTTATAGGTGGGCTTGGGCTCATTCCGTTCTGAGATGGGAGCGATGATGGGAGCTCGTACTTTCAATTTCCATGAGTTATGGGTATGTGGAGCCTTGGAGTTCTTCCAGAAGAAGGACCCGATCATGAATAGACGATAGTTAGCAGATATCGCTAATGTCTTCCGCACTAGCAGTTGTCCCAATGGGGCAAAGGTTAGACTTGCTTCTTGTCTTCTGAAAGACAGAGCTTGATACTTGTGGGAGGAGGTAGGTCATGCCTTGGGAGGTTTTTGTGACGAGATTTTAGGCTGAGTTCACACTTGTGATTGAGGTCCAACAGTTGGCAAGGGAGTTCCAGGACCTTCGACAAACTACTGAGACGGTGGCTGAGATCACCGCTATGTTCCAAGAGAGGGTATAGATGGTTCCGCAGTATGTGGCGGATGAGAAGATGAATAAGGCAAGATACCATGAGATATTAAGGAGAAATATTCTCTAGTTCGTGAGTCGATCCAGTTCCAAGAAACTAGATTATATAATTGCGAGAGCCAAAAAGAGAGAGATAGGGAGAGAGAGAGAGAGAGAGAGGTAGATAGAGAGAGAGAGAGAGAGATTGATTGATTTAGAGATGGAGAGGAAGAGGAAGTCGGATCAAGTTCAGGGTTCATAGGGTTCGGGCAAGAGGCCCAATATATTTGATTCGAGATTGAGAGGCCAGCAAGGTCAGGGCCGGTGCGGCAAGACGCACGATGGAGCTTGTAGGGGTGGTGATGTTTCAGGTTTCTATAAGTGCGGCAAGATTTGGCATCTTAGTCGGAATTTCACAGCCACTACCCAAGGATCGAGCCTGATTTGCTTCCATTGCAATCAGAGGGGCCATTAAAAGATCGATTTTCCGAGTCTAGTAGTAGCAGTGCCGGTTGCAGCTCCGCTCTAGCAACTTTGAGGATCACTGAAGGCCGCCATGGCAAGGTAGATGCACCTGTTGTGAACATCAGGGCCTTTCATTTGATAGCCGAGGAGGCTCGTGCAACATCTGATGTGGTAACGGGTATGTATCTTCTCCTTATATCTTTATTTATATTCATTTTCTGCTTATATTTGTGTGTTTTATTTTAGGATCGTTCCTTGTGAACAGTATCTCTGCCTTGGTATTGTTTTATTCGGGGGCTAGCCAATCTTTCGTATCTCTTACACTCAACAAGTGGTTTGTTGGTGCTCTGGGGGAGCTAGATTGTCCATTATATGTTGAGATTGTGAATGATCAATATGTCCGGGTATCGAGGGTTCATCGGGGTTGTGCTCTAGGGATGTTCAGCGAGCAATGTCCGACTGATTTTGTTCTTATTCCTTTGAGCGGGAACAAGTTTATTATAGGGATGGATTTGTTGAGCCCCAATAGGGTAGTGATAGATTACGAGCATCAGATGGTACGCATTCTGACCCCAAGTGGGGGAGAGTTTGTGGTTCAGGGTGAGAGTGCTCAGCATTGGCCGATTTTATGTTCAACATCTAGGGCCAGACGTTATCTTCAGCAGGGTTGTTCCGGATATGTTTCCTATGTTATGGATACCCGAGAGAAGGGTAAGGCGACTATGGATGATGTGTTGATTGTTCAGGAATATCCGTATGTGTTCTTGGAGGACTTGCCTGGAGTGCCTTCAGAGAGGCAGGTGGAGTTTAGGATTGACTTGGTTCCTGGTGCGGCTCCAATAGCCAAAGCACCGTATCGACTAGATCCCTTAGAGATACATGAGTTGTCTACATGGCTGCAGGAGTTATTAGAAAATGGGTTCGTTCGACAGAGCAGCTCACCATGGGGAGTGCCAATCATGTTTGTAATGATGAAGGATGGGTCGCATTGGATGTGTATTGACTACCGGGAGTTGAATAAGCTAATAGTGAAGAGCCTTTATCCACTTCCAACGATCAATGTCTTGTTTGACCAGCTTTAGGGTACATCTTGGTTTTCGAAGATTGATCTACATTCGGGTTATCATTAGTTGAGGGTCAGAGATGACTATATGCAAAAGATGGCCTTCCGGACTCGTTATGGTCATTACGAGTTTGTGGTAATGCCCTTTGGGCTACCAACGCTCCAACCAGGTTCATGGACCTCATGATCCATATATCCAGGTCGATGTTGGATCGATTTGTTATTGTGTTTATTGATGATATCCTAGTCTATTCTAAGGCTGAGGAGCAGCATGAGGAGCATCTGAGGGAGGTATTGGAGACTCTGTGGAGAGAGAGGTTGTATGCGAAGTTCTCCAAGTGCGAGTTTTCATTGCAAAAGGTGTAGTTTCCAACTCATCTAGTCAAGTAGAATGGTATTCTGGTCGATCTGGCCAAGGTAAAGGCGGTGATGAGTTAAGAGGTTCTGAGGTCTCTAACTGAGATTTAGAGCTTCCTTGGTTTGGCAGGTTACTATCGGAGGTTCTTTCAGGATTTCTCCAAGATGGTGGTTCTTTTGACTCACCCAAAAAAGAAGACTGCCACTTTTTGTTGGGGGTCTAAGAAGCATGCAACTGTTAAGAACCTGAGGCAGAGATTGTGTGAGGCATCGATTTTGACCCTGACTAAGGGTGTAGAGGATTTTGTGGTTTATTGTGATGTGTTGATCACGTGATTATGTCTAGTTCTGATGCGAAGGGGTTGAGTTATTGCCTACACTTTGAGGCATCTGAAGCCACATGAGGTGAAATATCCTACACATGATTTGGAGCTGTGGCGATGGTGTTTGCCCTCATGTGGTGAACCATGCGTACGTTGGGCGTAACCAAGCAGAGCAGAAACCCTAATTTTTAGGGTTTGTACCCTATATAATCATCGTTATGAGGCATGAGGCTTCTTCCTCATCAGCCTCCTTCCCTCTAAAGGTTCCCCACAAAACCCTAGCCTCCCATAGTGTGTTCTTGAGCTTTGGAAGAAATTTTGTGTTGTTTTGTGTGCATTAAATAAGGTGGTGCTTGGTGATCAAGCTTTGGTTGGACTTGAGGTTGTAGATCTAGAATCTTCATCAAGCTTGCTAGCTCCAGAAGGTATAAAGTTCTCCTCTTGATACCTCTTTGTGTTAGATTGAGATTAAGGCATGTTGTTGAGCTTATTATGGTCTTATGAGTCTCCTTGTGAGTTTGAGCCACTCCAGGAGCTAGGAATCCTAGATCTTAACCCCTATGATGTTCCTTGTGTAAAAAATGTTATTTTGATGAATCATAGTGGACCATGCATGACTTAGAGTCCTTATTATAGGTCTTAATGGACAAAATCAGGTTTTGGGTCCCATTAAGTCATGAAAGTGATAAAGTTGCCAACTGTATGTATTAATACCTTGAAATGAAGTAGATATGAGGTTTAGACGTTAAGAGCTTAAGTTATTAAGACAAAATTAGACAAATAGGACTCTGGCAGGTACGCTGCACATACTGGGTCAACTGTCCATTTTCGAGTCAACACTCGTACGTCGCGCGTACGAGGAGTACGCTGAGCATACTTGGTGAAGTGGGCTTTCGATGTTTTGGGCCCTTTTCGGACTTAGGATTCTTTTGGGCTTTGGGCCTTAAGTGGATTTTGGTCCTTATGTTTGTTGGGCCATGGTTAGGCCTTAGGTTTATGAGTTGGGCCATTTTTAGGCCTTGAGCCATTATTGGATTTTTTTGGCCAAGTTAGTTGGGCCCAATAGGGGAAGGGTAAAATAGTCTTATACCCTAGGGGTGAAGTTGAGGAGTAGGGTCCCCGGTTATGGTTATTTGTAACGCCCGCAGATTCTGGCTAGTCAATTTAGAGATGATGAGCGTCAGAAATGACTTTTTTATAGAGGATCATTTAGAATAAATAATCTTAACCAAGTTGTAGTATATGTCAGAAGGTTTCTGTACATATAAAGAATGCTAAAATTCAAGTTATAACGAAGAAGTTATGACATGTCGAAGTTTTGCGAGAGAACCGATACGACACCGGGAATCATAAAAAGTGAGTTTATGATAAAGTACTTTTTAGCCATAGTGACCTTAAAGAAAGTTGTAGAGTACGTATCCACCTACACGTGGATATAATGAACGTTGAAAATGGAGTTCGTATGCAAAATTTATGGCATTCCGAAGATGTAGCTGTCTGAGGGCATGACATCTGGCAGAAACCCTAGCCGTCTTAAGTCACGACGTGAACATGAAGTTCACAACGTTAAACGTGTCAGGGACACTAATCGGGGCTAGAAAACACGTGTTAAAGCTACGGGGTGACTTATGGAAGTTCACGACGTGAACCTATCATGTTCACGACGTGAATGGGTCCAGAACGGTCTATAAATAGCAAGTTAAACCCTTTCATTCCATACACCATTTCTTTTCTCTCTCTCTCTCTCTCTCGTTTGTTGAACGCATTCCACGTCTCAAGCCTGGCGATCACGAACCACTGACCGTTTCTAGTTAGATTCTATCAACTCATGCTACTAAGGTGAGTGCATAGTCCCTTTCATGAACATGATTTTAATACAAGTATTGATTGAAGTATTAAATATATGTTTATGTGCGAGTTATTTGTTGTTGCCTGAAATACATGTTAAAGAACCTACGTGATTATATATGATGATTTAGGATAAAGATTAAACCTAATTTAATTATGCGAAATATTGGGTAGTATCTTTTTATGAGTACAAGTGATTTATACACAGAGAATAGAACTTTAAATTATGTCATTGATCTGGGAGCATGGATTAGACACAGTCATTCTCCCTAGTCAGAAAGTATGGATTGGACATAGTTAATTTTCATTAATCTGGGAGTATGGATTAAGACATAGTTAGTTGTCATTAATCCAGGAGTACGGATTAAGACATAGTCAGTTGTCCTTAGTCTGGGAGTATGGATACATAGTTATCCGTCATTAATCCGAGAGTATGGATTTAGATGTAGACAATTGTCACTAATCCGAGAGTATAGAATGGTCACAATTATTGATCCGAGAATGTGGATTAGATCTGGTAGTAAGAGGTAAAATTTAAGGTCCGAGAGTATAGATAGTCTCGTTGTGAGGATTGACGGGGTGGGGTAAGAGTTGATTATAAATATGGGGAAATTGTATATTTTGTGAGTTCTAAATTATATATATGATATAACATTATGGGATTGAAATCCCTATGTACTCACCAGGTTTCCCAACCTGACCCACTCAAACTTATTTGTATCATAGGTGTCGATACGAAGCTATTTTACACTAAGATATCTTAAGGAGATGTAGATCACTAATGTAAATAAATGTAAGGTCTGTTTATGCTTATGTTTCAGTATTGACAATGACATCCCAAATGTTTGAAATGAATAAAATAAATTTCTTCGGAAATGCTTTGATAAAGTATTTATCATGTATTTTCTGGGAACAAATTCTGCAACATTTTTATTAAAAAGGTACTCTGATTTTTATAAAGCATAAAAAAAAAATTGGTCTTTTCTGGCCGTGAAAATGGGGATTTCACATTATTGACCTAATTATTAATTAGGGGTTTGTTTGCTTGGTTAGTGAGGTGTTTACTGGTTGCACCAGTCTACCTATTTCGTTATCAGCGGGATCAAGGTGAGTTTGCTCACTATACTGTAGCACACTATGATATGTTATGTTCTTGTAGTCTTTGTGACTCTTGTTGTATGTGTTATATGCATATGTGCTTGTTTTCTATATGTATGTAGGGTGAAATAGACATGGAACAGCCTTGTGTTGACATATGAGTTGAAAAAGACTCACGAAATGGACCAGGTATGGTTTGGGTCGATGCATGAGTTGAGATAGACTCGGGGGTGAAATAAACCCGACACGGCCTTAAGCTAGCATATATGTATGATATGCAGTATTTTGGGGAATTCGCTAAGCTTCATGCTTACAGTTTTCAGTTTATGTTTCAGGTACTTTCGGATCGAAGGGGAAGATCTCGGGATGATCGCGTCGCACACACCATATTGTTCCACATTTTGTTTAACTCTGATGTACTTGGATAATTTTGACATACTCTGATTTCACTATGGTTTCATGATAATGTTTTGGATAATAATTCTATTAATATAAAAATCAAAATTTTTAGTCTTAAATTTTGGGACGTTACATAACCTATTTATCTTTTCCCTACAAGAAAAGATGGAATTAGCGGCGATAATAGTCGTCGGTAAAGGCAATAGCGGCGACATGTCGTCGGTAAAAAGTTGGTGGTATTGCTATATCGCTATTTTTCAAAATATCACCGGTAATACCCTATGTCGCCGCTAATGATATTATCGCTGGTAATTCCTTCTGTCGCTGGTAATAGTGTCGTCGGTAAAAACATTTTCCATTTTTTTTTAAATCAACGATTTTCGGTGCAAAAAATTGATACATACGACATTAAATGCCAAAAAAAGTTACATAATAACATCCGATTATGTACAAAATAGTGTTATAATTAATTTCATACAAAAATAAACAACCAAAGTTTTATAATTACAACAAGTACAAAAGTGTCACGACAAGTCTAATATATAAAACACAAACCAATTATCTGACGAACCATTATATTTGTTCCCGTCGTTTCCTCCTTGATCTTTCCTTGATTGAAAAAACACATAAAGTTCCTCCCTACACGCTGTATCGTTGAGCATTGCCCGAAGATTTTCCAACTATATAATAAATAACAACATATATAAACTAATAAGTTAAATTATCAAACATAAACAAAAACTACCAAAGTACATTCATATTTCTTGCACTCTGGACAAAAACAAAATTACCAAATCAACAAGCATTTATTGATGTCAAAGTACAATGTTATTGTTAAACTGGGGACAAAAAACCAAAGTACATTGTTCTTTCTTGCACTTAAAATATACACACAATTACAAACACAATCACCAAATCAACATGCATTTATTGATTATTGTATAGATATATGAGACTTTGAAATTAAATAACCAACTTTTCTGTGCTAAAGAACCTTAAATACAAGAAATACCAATGTACATTACTATTTCTTGCACTTAAAACATATACATAATTATCAAATCAACGTGCATTTATTGATCATTATATAGATACAGGAGACTTTGAAATTAAATAATCTAATTTTTTGTGCTAAAGAACCTTAAATACAAGAAATACCAAAGTACATTGTTATTTATTGCACTTAAATATAAGAAATACCAAAAGTACATTGTTATTTCTTACACTTGGGACAAAAACACAATTACCAAATCAACAAGCACTTGTTGATGCCAAAATACATTGCTATTTTTAAACTAAGACAAAAAACCAAAGTACATTGCTATTTCTTACATTTGGGACAAAAAACCACTTACTAAAGCTTTTAGAAAATAATCACCACAAACCAAAATTACCAAATCAACATGCATTTATTAAAATTAAACAATCTTGTGTTTACCGATAATGGTTGTGATGATTGTGGTGGTGGTTGCGATGGTTGTGCAATCGGCGGGATAGCAGAAGATTTTTCGGCCAATGCCTCTAATATGGTCCCGTCGTTCACCTAATACTCTCTCGAAAGTAGCTCTTTCTTGAGCGGGTGCTAACTCTCTTTCACCTTCTAGTCGTTGTGTTTGTTCTAAGAGCTCTTCCACTAACTGATTATGTGTTTTCCAATATTGATTAACAATTAAGTATAAATAAGCACTTAATTATATGATAAAATTATAATTAAATACTTACATATTGTTGTTGTACCTCGACAGTAACAAATACATCATTCCTATCGCGATGAGCCTTGCGAAATGTTTCCACTCTCTTCAAGTTCTGTTTAACATTAAAAATTGGATTGGATTTTAAATAAATAATTACATATATCATACGTTTGGAAATACTCAATTGTTTTCTTCCAATTACCATCCCCATATAATGTGGGGGTGATTAATGCTCTCGGGATATCCTTATACTGTCCGAATTTCAAAAAATATTCTTTTACATCTGTTGTACGCTCTCGATAACCTTTTAACAATGTCACTTTAAAATTCTCTCATAGAATAACAGTGTTTGGATCCTGGTACATCCAATCCAAATCAAAATTTATCTATAAAAAAAAGTTAGCTAAGTAAAAACCAGTCATAATTAACCATATAATATACTCTTATATAAATAATTTACCCCAAAATATTGTTTTACTGTATCCTTTATTGCGGAGAAACTTTTTCCAAGTCCATTTATCAAAAGGGACCATTTGTCACATTATTTTCCCAACTTTGCGTGAAAACATGTCTTTTGGCTTTCCTACAAGATCGTATGTCATATCCCTATCGTCTTCCATGTCAATCGGTTTTCCCTTATTCTGTAAGAGCATTCTTTCGAGCTTAATGTTTTTCTCTTTTCCTCGGACTCTCCCGTGTGGCATAACTAGAAATAGAATTAAAAATTATTAGAAACAATATTTTATAATAAATGAATAAAAAGAATAAATAATAATTCATAATAAGACTTATCATCCTGTTCATAATGACAAGTACCTCTAACGTTTGGGAAAGGTATGTCCTCGGCTCGATCATCCCCATGTCAAAGACCCATAACAACAACCATGGTATACAAAAACAAGTCATACCAACGCCATTTCTTCAAAATTATAAGATATATAAATACAATTTCTATTACAAATACACATTTCATTGCCAATAATAGCATCCTACTTTATTAATTTTTTTTACAAAAAATGGCATTCTCAATAATAGCATCCTACTTTATTTGTTTTTTTTTTTTATTTTTACAATCCACATTTTTTAACAAAAAAAATAGCATTCTCAATAATAGCATCCTACTTTATTTGTTTTTTTTAGAATCCACCTTTTTTTTTACAAAAAAATCGCATTCTCAATAATAACATCCTACTTATACCAAACAATATACTTTCACATAATACATAATAGCATCAAATACTTTCATATATATATATATATATATATATATATATATATATATATATATATATATATATATATATATATATACACACACACACACACCACATATACACCAAATACACATACGTTCTTAATACATATATCAAAAAAACATTAGCATCATACTTATACCAAAAACACATACTTTCACATATAAACATAATAACATCCTACTTATATCAAATACACAAATTAATTTTCACATACATATATCAAATACACACAAATACCACATATACACAAAATACATATACATTCACATACATATTATACACACATACATACACCAAATACACATTTTCACATATATAAACCAAATTGAAATACATATATCAAATACACATATTTTGCAACTAATATCCAAAATCACATTAAATAGAACCTGTGTTGGCCAGAAATCAACAATTGGTGTGGTGGTGGTAGCCTCAGTCACAATTGAGGAAAAATGTATGTTGAAACAAAAATTTTTGCAACTAATTATATATACAAGTAGAAATCGACAATAAAAGAGAAAAAAAATGAGAACGAAAATAATGAACCAAGGAGGAAATCGACAGCAGCAGTTCCGACGTAGTACTTGGAATCATCGGAATAAAAAAAATGTCGGCCTTTAGCAGGAAAATAAAGAACCAATGGCCTATTGGCGTCGCTAGATGTGTTCTAGCCTTCGGGAAAGTCGATTGTGTGAAAAACTTCAAACGAAATGGAAAAAAACGAACACATAAATGAAAGTTGAAAGCCGAAAGACGATATGTTATGTGCGTCGACTTTTAGCAACGACAATCAACGGTGGCGACAATTACCCATTAGCAGCAACACTAATAAATATCGGCGACAACTTACGAGGGAACTTATGTCACGTCTTTTTTCCGCCCTTTAGCTGCGACATTTTCCAACCTTTAGCGGCAATATTTTGTCGCATGTATTGGGTTTGTGTGAAAACGAGTCTCAAGCCGTTGGATTAGATACTCGATCGGACAATTGAGGTTTACCAAAAGTGGATATCTTGGATTGGGGCACGAAGGTATTACCGGCGACGTTTTTAGCAGCAAAAAGGGTTTTTAGCGGCAACAAATTATTGTGCTGTCGCTAAAAACTCTTGTCACCGCTAATTGAGTGGCCGGTAATGCCTTGATTTCTTCTAGCGTTTATTATGTAATGGTATGCTACTTCTCATTTCAATGTCATTTTTTATTTCACCTTTTTTATTATATTTAAAACTTTATTTTTTATATTTAACTAATTAATCTATTTTTATTAAATATACAAATTAAAATTAAACATATAATTTATTATTATCAATTTATTAAAATATATAGTTAACTAATATTAATTATGACGTGAGTTTGAAAATGATAATTAGATTAGGTGGCTTTTTAAAATATTTCAAATAGATGGAGAAAAATATATAACTGTTAAAAATAATTATATTTTAGATGACATTTTAAGATTAAAAAAATGAATTTAACTGAAATTTTATATTTTTTTACAGCACGTAGAATTCGAACTTGAATCAAATTAATTTTCAAGTGTTCCTTATCAAATATGTCACATTGATGCGATTAGTGTCACATGAATGTCATTCATGTTATTCATTTTTTTGATATTTTAGATGACATTCAAATGTTTTCTAAATAGGAACAACTCATGCTGGCATTTAATAAATTTTTATATAGATTTATTACTATATACATTTTAATGTAATACGTTTTTATCTTAAAAGTCAAATGATTCTAAATGAAATTATATACTAATATATGATAATGACAATTTAACCATTAGTTATTTTAATCGATTAGCATTTGAAAAGTAGGAATTAGGGTTCTTTCTATGAGAAAGAAACAATGTATGTAACCACAAATAGACGTTTTCTTGTTTTTTCTCTCACTTAAACTTGATTTTGACACATGAAGCTAAATCATTTTATTTCATGTTGGATACATCAAATATTTTCTTGTGAATTTATGTCGGCTTGAGGCAATCTCAATACTAAAAAGGTCTCACTTTGATTGTTTGAAGTTCATGTTGTATTTTGATTTGACACTAGTCTCGAGCTCTTATATGAGGTGGGTAGTCATAAATAAGGTCGATATGTTCAAACTTGAACATCACCTTCGCATCTATGAAGATATTATTATTAGTTATTTCCTATTTATTGGTCATGAGACTAGGGGTGTTGACACCTATTTATTATATGATTCGATACAAACACGATAAAATAAAGAACTGTTAATAATAGGCTATTATGTTTAGACTAAATATATTAAGATTGTTATTTCAATCATTTAAACTGAGCATGTCTTTCTATATTAATCTTTCATAATGCAAAACGTGTTAGGGTTTAGAGGAGGAGAACAAAGTTGCTACAATTGATGAATAGCTTAGATTTGTTTGAAATTTGATATTTGACCTTATACATGGGTTATATGACATCCATATCATGAAGATAATATTTCACGGAACAGTTTGTATCAAAACATTGATAAGAGACCACAAATTAAGGTTTTATAGCTTTTTTAATTCTTTTGATGACCAAAAATAAGATCAATCAACATTAGATGTTGATTTTACCCATACCAGGGGATGGCCCCTTGGACCTGCTAGGGGCACTGTCTTAGGATCAGTGACGGAGAATGAAAATATCTTATGGATAGCATACATGATTTTAGGGATAACACGTCGAAAAATTTATATTACACCATAAAATATCCCAAAAAAATTAACATTGTGCTGCAAAATTTGAGGAGTGGCACCACCACCCTCTAAATTTTAGGGAACCCTCTAAATTTGTCCATGCTTATGACTCAACTGGGAAATCTACAGAAAAATTACAAACTTTTGTGAAGAGTTTCCAAAAAGTCCTAAAAAATATTTGAACACAAAAGTCTCATTATTTTGGGAAAATTACATAATCCGTCAATTGTTGTTCAAATATAAAAAAAGACTTTTTCATTAATTTGGACAAAATGTTAAATAATGGAGACTTTTCTGTTGAAAAAAACTTTTAGGATTTTATTAAAAAATTCTCAAAATAATATGACTTTTTTGCATTAATTCCCTCATAATTTGGACGAGCCAAGATCAAACTCGTTTTATACAAACATGCACTTTGCAACTCTTAGCATGTTTAAAATCAAGACTTAAAATGTATTGATAATTCATGTAAATTTCAATACACTAAAAAGTGGTTGACACTAAAATTACCCACAAAGTGTTGGATTATTGGGGTTTGGATTGATCTCTTCAAAGCATATATTATTAGTTAGGAAACTTCCTTTCACAATGCGTATTCAAGGCATATGCGAGTGATTATCGATATATTTCTTCAAGATCGAAAATGCAAAGTAGTAACAACATTTATATTGATTTGACGAGTGCTGTTTGTTGTAAATTTATGAGAATAACAGCTTTTAAATGATAAGATTATTCTGTTGTCAAAGTACACATGATTCTAACCCAAACATAATTGCACATTCGATTTGAGAGACTCTTTCATCAGTTGGATCAAGGCTCAACGAAAAAACAACTTGCATCTGGTTTTGGATACATATGTAGAATCTAATGTGAAGAGCATATATAAACTTTTCAAATTCAAACAAACAACCAAACTATGAAGCCTAACTAATGGATATTTTAATTATCAATATATCACATGATTCGAGAAAAAAGTGCATTTACTTTAATAATATGTTCTAACAAATAGTATAGTTACATGCATTCGGATGAGAATAAACAGTCAAAGATATAAATATAAAAATTATTTGATCAAACATCAATTGGTACACTTGTAAAAGTAAACTATGTACTTTTACATAATAAATTTACGTGGGACCACATGTTTTTGCATGATTATTTTACAAGTCATATTAGGAGTGAAAAAAAACATGATACAACCATGATTTTAACATATAATTATAGAATAATTACATATTCCGTCCGTATGTTTCATGATGTTGTGAACACTCTCAATATGAAATCTAAACTTTACTCATTATGAAACCAAGGCATACACAACATCATAATGAAAATTTAAATTATTTATATTTAAAGTTGACATTAATTGGTTTTAGATGCCAAGTAATCAAATGATGACTGGATTGACACATAAGAAAGCCTGGTTTAAAAAAAAAAAAAAAAAGAAAAAAAAAGACATGTCATCATTTTATATCGCTGACATAATAAAAACAAACTTGAGTTGTAGGAGATTCATTAATCAAGACCCATATCTACCAACTGTCTCTAGTGAGTCGTAGAAGCACTACACCTAATTTATTCACCACCTTAAACAATAAATATCATACTGTGAGGGAAGGTTTTTACCGTTGGTAGCCCTATGTGGCACCTAATTTTACCGGCAGTGAACACCCTCTTCTTTCTTTTGTTTTACCGACGGTAGCTAGGTTACCGGTGGTAAACATTGAATGCTTAGGGATTTTATTTCGAAGGTAAGTGTCCATGTGTTCCATTCTAGTGCAAACTTAAGTTGTTTTATTTTTTTTTTTCTTTTTTTTTTTAAAAGTAAAAATATCACCAAACCCCTCATAGGCAAAGTGTGGTAAAAAATATAAAATTTTATGTGGTGTTTATATGTCATATTTTTTTCATAGGTAAAACATTTACGACGCCCTTTAACCTAAGTAATGAAACCTACATCAATATCATATTCGTCTTCAATAAGGAAACCATTAAGATTGGGGGTATCTATCTCTCTCAACGATCTTGTTATATCATTTTTACATCAGTTTTCTCTCTTTTATCTCTTATATCTTTCCGATGGAAATTCATATTTCTCAACTCACTCAACTTATTTATTTAAAAACATAAAACACTACATACGGTACAAGTAAATAAGCATAATGTATAAGTATTGGAAAAAAACAATGATTTATATAACCCATTGAATGTTGCAAATCAGCAAAACTAGTTTGTAAGGAGCGATGATCTTGGACATATCCCATGTATATCTGGTACAACTCAAAAAAAAAAAAAAAAAAAAAACGACACCGTCCACCCTTAAAAATTAAAATTGAAGCATAAATTATAGTCAATTTTCTAAATATCGATGTTGATTGTGTAAAATTTTTATGATATACGTTTTCGATCTGCGCATGGATGTTCCAAAATTAGACATAGGATACTCCAAACGAAGTAAAAAAGAAATTTAAGTTCTTACAAAGAAAACTATATTTCAATAAATAAATATAATTTTTTATTTAAACTGTATATTGACATAACACGATATTTTTACAATTAAACTAAACATTTATGCTTTAATATATATATATATATATATATATATATATATATATATATATATATATATATATATATATATATATATATATATATATATATATATATATATATATAGGTTCAGGTTCATTTGAGACCATTCTAATTTTGTGAGACCGTGAAACCAAATCTAAAAATAATTTTAAAATACAAAATAAATGGAAAAATCCAAAAATTCTTTTTTTAAATGTTATTTTCGGAACTTGAATTAACTAAAAAAAATATTAAAAAAATATAAAAAAAATAAAAATAAAAAAAAAAAATCCGTTTTTTTTTTTTGAAAAATACGTGAAATATTCTAAATAGAATATTTCACTAACATATTCTAAAAAATAATTTTAAAATGCAAAATAAATGGAAAAATCTAAAATAAAAAATTTTAAATATTATTTTCGGAACTTGAATTAACTAAAAAAAATAAAAAAAAATTCTATTTTTTTTGAAAAATACGTGAAATATTCTAAATAGAATATTACACTGTACATATTCTAAAAATAATTTTAAAATTCAAAATAAATGGAAAAATCAAAAAATTCTTTTTTTAAATATTATTTTCGGAACATGAATTAACTAAAAAAAATAAAAAAATAAAAAAAAATAAAAAAAAAATAAACAAATGCGTCTCACGGTCTCACAAAATATAAGTGGTCTCAAATGAACCTAACCCTATATATATATATATATATATATATATATATATATATATATATATATATATATATATATATATATATATATATATATATATATATATATATATATATATATATATATATGGTGTGGAATAATGTGGAGATTCAAAAAATAGTGAGAACTATAAGAACAATTCATCACCATCCACTTTGTAAATGGTACAAACATCAAACCTTAAAAAAATAACATATATATTCTTGGTTTTAAGGTTTATAATTTTTTTTTTTATTTTCTCCACTTTTTTGTTTTTTATTTTTAATTTTAAAAAATTGTGTTTTTTTATTTTTTTTTAATATTTTTACAACATATTTGAAGTTACTAATGATTTTCTTTACTTTTGTTTTCATTTTTTTTATTTATTTTTATTTTTTTTATTTTTTGATTCTTTTATGTTTCTAAACTAAATATCAGTTTGAGTTTTTAATGTTTAACAAATATAAAAGTATTAAATAATAAAAATATCAGGCATCATAATATTTTTCATTTATACTATTTTTGAATCATATTATTTTTTGATTATAAAATTTTAAATCAAATTATTTGAAATAATTGTATTTTAGATCATATGAGTTTTGAATCGTATGATTTTGAATCAATAATATATTTAATTAAACAAAGTTTTTGTTAAAAAAATAAATTTTAGATCATTATATATTTTGCATCATTTAATTTTGAATCATAAAAGATATAATTAACAATCAAAAAAATATTTGAATTAAAATATTTTTAGATCATAACAATTTAAGGATCATAAATATGTTGAATCCACTCTTGTTTTTTTAAATCATAAATATTTTGAATTATCTTATTTTGGATCATATTATGTTCAATCTTTAAAAAAAACATTATAATATTTTAAAATAAAGTTTGGTATCTAAACAACCTTTGTAACACCGTAAAAATTAAGACAATTTTTCGCTTTTTAAAACAATTTAAATTCATTCATAATCACTTTCAAGAAAAACATTGTATCAACATTATCTCATTACAAATCCCAAGATCAAATCATAATAAACTCCACGGGTGTGTGTACAGATCATGTTGGCGCCTTCCCGCGATCATCGCTGGTACCTGAGACACATAACACATAACATTGTAAGCATAAATGCTTAGTGAGTTCCCCAAAATACCACTCTAACACATATTAGCCACTCAAGGCTATAACTCTGTTGACCCTCTGGTCAGTGTGTCCCAGTGGGACCCTCCAGTCCCAACTCTCTATGGGCCCTCTGGCCCTAACACTGCGGACCCAAAGGTCCTAACTCTATGGACCCACTGGTCCTAACTCTGAAACTCTAAATCATGCATATCACATATCACAATAAATCTCAACACATAAATAGCATACAAATACACTAGCACATAACTCTAAAATATACTGCCGCATAACTCTGTTACCACTCTAGGTAAAGTATAGTGAGAAGACTCACCTCAGATGTCTCGATAAATCTCTAACTCGGTAGAAATACGATCTAGCCTCCGCCTAAACACATAAAGTAAATACCCTCATAAATATAACTCTCGGGACTAGACTCAACCCTCTTGGCACCCTCAGAAGGGTGAAAGACCATTTTACCCCTCTCTTGGCTCAAAGGCCCCATTGTGGACCAAACCCTAAAAGTCAACAAAAGGCAACGGTCAACTTTGACCCGACTCGTCGAGTGCACTTGGGCGACTCGGCGAGTCTATACGTGTCCACTAACTCTCTAGTCTCGCTTGGCACGTCGAGTCTCTCCCCTTACTCGACTAGTTACACCTGGAATGAATCGCGGGGCCACCCCGACTCAACTCGCCGAGTCTTAAGATCAACTCGGCGAGTTCCGCTTTGAACTCCAGTCCTCTAATTCCCCTCTGACTCACTGAGTTATTCCCCCAACTCGGCAAGTCCACTCACTGAGTGATTTACGGAAAACCCTAACCCTACTCGCCGAGTCTGCCCTTGGACTCGGCGAGTTCATGCCATGCACAAACTCAAATGACCTCCTGAGGTCAGATCTGTTCCTTGGATCCATAGATCTGACCTTCCCAAGCCTGATAAAGACGTAAAGCTCGAATCTTGACACTCATGGGACGTCTAGGAGGCTTCACTTGGTGATTTAGCCCCAAAAGTAACATCCTTAGCTCAACACCTCCATAGCTCAACATAAAGCAAGCTGAGATAAGCTCTTTAGACCACTATGGGTCCAAATTTGAAGTCTCAAAGTGAATAGGGGCCATATCCTCACAATTTCTCCCAATAAAGATCATAAAACTCTACATCTATGGATTCCTTCAACAAAACAGATAAAGGGGTGATATAATACCTCAAAGATGAAGTCTCTTGCTCGAAATCCACAGATGCACAACCTCCTTGGCCTCCTCTAGCTGGAAACACCTCCTTCTTGCAAGAATCAACCACAAAGATCAAGAAATGGCTCATATCCTTTCACAAACGCTCTAGCTCCTTTAGGTTTTATCTCTAGGGTTTGGTAGCCGCAAATGACAGCCCTAAGGGCCTTTAAATAGGTCCCAAACCCAGAAAATTAGGGTTTCATTAAATAGCATGGACTCGCCGAGTCCATTCATGCACTCGCCGAGTCCAGCCATGAACCCGGATAAGAATCTGCGACCCTACTCAGCGAGTCTAAGCACCAACTCGCCGAGTCCATTCACATTCTCCAAAAATAAAGGAATATAATAATATACCTGGGAATCCGGATGTTACAATTCTCCCCCACTAGAATCAGTCTTCGCCTTCGAAGTCTTACTCTACAAACAATTATGGATGCTGCTCCTGCATCTCTCGCTCCAGCTCCTAAGTCAACTCTAACCCTTTCTGATGTTGCCATTGGACTTGCACCAGAGGCACCTCCTTGTTCCTCAGAACCTTGATCTTCCGATCCCTAATCGCCACCGGTCTCTGAACATAGTTCAGGCTCGCATCCACCTAAATATCCACTAATGGCACCACTGTCGACTCGTCGGCTATACATTTTCTCAGCTGCGATACGTGGAAGGTGTCATGAATCTGACCTAACTCCGCAGGTAGCTCCAATCCGTAGGCTACCCTCCTACTCTCGCGATCACCCTGAAAGGACCAGTATATCGGGGCCCCAACTTGCCCCTCTTCCTGAATTGGATCACTCCTTTCCAAGGAGAGACCTTTAGGAGCACAAAGTCGCCGACCTGAAATTCGAGCTCGGAGCGGCGCCTGTCCGCATAACTCTTCTGGTGACTCTGAGCGGTCAACAACCTCTGTCTGACCTACTGTATCTGCTCTGTCGTCTGAAGCAAAATCTCTTTACTACCTATCACACGTTGCCCTACCTCTCCCCAGCAAATGGGTCCGACACCTCCTCCCATACAACAGCTCAAAGGGTGGCATAACAATGCTCGAATGATGACTGTTATTGTAAGAAAACTCTGCCAAGGGCAAGTACATGTCCCAACTCCCGCTGAAATCCAACACACATGCTCAGAGCATGTCCTCGAGCGTCTGAATCGTCTGCTCACTCTGCCCGTCAGTCTGTGGGTGGTATGCGATACTAAAATGCAGCCTCGTACCCAATTCCTCATGAAATTTCTTCCAGAATATGGAAGTGAAACGCACATCCCGATCTGAGACAATCGAGATCGGCACTCCATGCCGCGATACCACCTCTCTCACATACATCTCTGCCAACCTCTTTGCGGAAGAGCTCTCACTGATAGCAAGGAAATGAGCGCTCTTTGTCAACCTGTCCACAATCACCCAAATTGCATCGACACCTCTCGCAGTCCTCGGCAATTTGGTGATGAAATCCATGGTAATATGTTCCCATTTCCACTCGGGAATCTTTAACGGCTGCAGCTTACCATGTGGACGCTGGTGCTCGGCCTTAACCCTACGACAGGTCAAGCATCTCTCTACAAACCATGTGACATTCCTCTTCATACAGGGCCACCAATACTCCCTCTTCAGGTCCTAATACATCTTAGTGGCCCCGGGATGGATCGATAACTTTGATCGATGAGCCTCTTCCATCAAAATGGTACGCGTCCCGCCCACAAACGGTACCCATATCCGACCCTGAAATGTCATAAGCCCCCGGCTATCGATAACAAACTCCGATACCATCCCGACAACTCGCTCTCTCTTCTGGCTTTCTGGTCTCACGGCCTCAGCCTGGGCCCCATGAATGGAGTCCAACACCGGAGTCATCACTGTCAATCTCAAACAAACATCTCGCATCGGGGCGCCCTCCGCCCTACGGCTCAGTGCATCGGCTACAACATTAGCCTTGCCCGGGTGGTACAAGATCTCACAATCGTAATCCTTCACCACATCCAACCATCTCCTCTGGCGCATATTCAGGTTGGGCTGATCCATTAGATATTTCAGGCTCTTGTGGTCCGTGTATATGGTACACCGAACCCTATACAAATAGTGATGCCAGATCTTGAGGGCAAACACCACTGCCCCCAACTCCAAATCGTGGGTGGGATACCTCATCTCATGAGGCTTCAACTTCCTCGATGCGTATGCTATCACATGACCCCTGTGCATAAGCACCGCTCCCAACCCCGATATCGACGCGTCACAATACACTACGAAATCCTCCATCCCCTCCGGAAGGGCTAACACCGGGGATTCGCATAGTCTCTGGCGAAGTGTCTTGAAGGAGGCCTGCTGCTCTGGACCCCATGAAAAAGCAACACCCTTCCGGGTCAACTTGGTGAGTGGCACGGCGATCTTGGAGAAATCTCTGATAAATCTCCGATAATAACCAGCCAACCCTAGGAAACTCCTGATCTCGGTAGGTGACCTCGGCACCTCCCAACTCATCACCGCCTCAATCTTGGCCGGGTCGATCAATATCCCTTTCTGGTTAACAAGGTTCCCTAGGAACTGAACCTCTCGCAACCAGAAATCACACTTGGAGAATTTGGCATAAAGCCTCTCCGATCTCAGAACTCTGAGAATCTCCCTCAAATGCTCCTCATGCTGCTCTCTGGATCTCGAATACACCAATATGTCGTCGATAAACACGATCACCGAGCGATCCAACATTGGCCTGCACACTCTGTTCATGAGATCCATGTGTTGGATTAGTGTCTAAGTCCATAACTATTTTAGTATGTACTTGACCCGATGGTGCATGGTCCTTTTGGGTTGCCTTCACCAAAGCAACTTGATACGATGAATTATGGAGAGAAAGGATTAAATATGATTTATTAATATATTATGAGAATAATATATTAAAGGAGAAATCATATTGTTTAATTAATATTAGTCAAGAATTAATAAGAATTAAGTTTGTGACTAAAAGAGATTAATTAAACTTAAGGGACCGGAATTGTAATTATAAGATAATTGCAATTGGGCTATGGATTGTCTTATATAATAAGGTTGGACTAATTCTATGGGGAAATCCATTAGAAATCGTCCAAGGCCTTTAAGGAAAGGAGTCCATGGGTTGCTTAGGGCTTAAGCATCCAAATTAGGGTTTCCTTGTTAGATAACCCTAATAGCCTCACTATTTAAAGAACCCTTATTCCCCAAAAACGTGGACAAGCTTCCTTCTAGGGTTTCCACACATTTTGGGCAGCCTCCTTCCCTCATCTTCTTCATCCTCTTGCTCTTGGTGTTTTTGAACCATTAGAGGAGTGACATTTGTGACTCTAAGCTTTCTAAAGTCATTACAAGGAAGATTTGAGATTGTTATTGCTACATAACAATCAAGGTATGATCTAAACCCTAATTTATATGTTATATTGATTATCATATGCTAGATCTAGGGTTTATAGTCATAGATAACTTGCATGTACAATAGAGAAACCTAGATCCAAGCATTAGGGTTTGTATGAGCACATAGGATGTTCTTATTGATAAAACCCATCAGTGGTATCAGAGCCTTGATTGGTTTCTATTGTATTGATGCCATGTATATTTGTTCATGCTTGCAAAATTCGTTTTTTGTGAGCCTGCCTGATGGAATCGGCGAGTCCTATTGTGGACTCGGCTAGTAGGTCCCTACTCGGCGAGTCCATATGGGTACTCGGCGAGTTTGAGAGTTAGAAAGAGGGGATTTCGGGATTTCTTGTTGTTTTACTCATGGATACTTGCCTTATCTATTTTAGGTCATTAAAATCCGATTTTATACATATTTATAAGTATATCCTTGATTAAACAAAAGATAATTACCAATTGATTACATAATAACTTCCTTATATGATAAAGTTTGATTATTTGTATTAATTGGGTAACTTATTTTGCAAGAAATTGAAATTAGGTCAAATATAGATAATGATAAGATTAATTGTTTAATTTATATTATTTTTTATTTGATCTTTGTGTTATGAAAAGTTTCAATTTTCCCCTTTAGGTTTTATAGTTTAAATTTGAACTAAAAGGTTTTGTTTTGAAATTTAAATAGTTGAAACCCTAATGTTTTGAAAAGTTTTCAAAAACTTGCCCTCAAGTTTTGGAATTAAAATTTTGATTAAAAGTTTGATTTTGATGTATATTTAAATTCTAAACCCTAATGTTTTGAAATGTTTCAAAACTTGCCCTCAAGTTTTGGAATTTAAAAGATGATTAAAAGGTTTAATTTAAGAATGTTAAATTCTAAAACCCTAGTATTGTTTTGAAAAGTTCAAATCACACCCTTATGGTTTTATTAATTAATTAAAAAAGGTTTAATAAATCCATAAAGTTTTGGTTTACAATTTAATTGAATTAAAAGTATAATTGTTAAATTTGACCACCTAGTATTTTAAAAGTGTAAAATACACCCTATACTATATATAACATTAAAAGTCTAACATTATATATATGTATGAGTTAAAGTCAGTCTTACCGTTAGTAGGCCTCATTCACGAAGCTGGTCTATAAGGGGTGTTTAAGGAAATTGCCTATAAAATGGTGATTGAATGGGTATCCACTCTTACCCACCGCACTCTTGACTAGTGGAGGGTCGTTAGCCGAACGGGTAGGATAGGACAGAACCTTCCATTATAAGTATAATGAAGTATAAAAGTAACTAAATGTTTTACAAAATTCCTAATCTTAGTTACTTAGGCAAAAGTGAATTGATGCAATTCCATGAAATTACACTTTGTGCCCTTGCGAATATGTTAGTGGAGCGTGTGTGGTTAACCGGCACACTAAATGGTTCTAAGAAAAGGTAGCAAAGGGTGAATCAATGTTTGTCATAGTTCGGTGGAGCGTGTATGGTTTACTGGCACATTGAATAGGTGACTGTAACATGTGAGGGCACCATGTAAGTTTGCATAGTTATTCACACCCGCTTTGTGATCCTCGACATCCCAGTCATAAACTAGAAGGGCATATCGAGATTTAAACATGCCATTGAAATGTTCAATGAATCTCAAAGGATCTAGGAGTTTTCATAGGTTTAAAACTTAAATTTCTTTTTCGTTTTTCATGGTGGAAATTAGTGAATCGTCATTCACTTACCTTCAAATATTCTGCAACTAGATTACGGCATCCCTTTTCTAGGTTGTAGCATATTGTGTTGGGTCCTAGCCTTAGTATCTCATTTGGGTGATTTACTAAGGACTCAATCAATCAACTAAATTGAATTCGTTTTCTCCCGTTTTGTGGATGTCAAAGTACGACAACTATTGTCTACCCAAATCCCGTGGAACAAGCATTCCACATGAAGATGATATTCCACGATTCGATCGAGGAACAAGAGATCATGCTTCTCTTCCTCCACCTCCTCCAATTATTCTCCCTAACCCATAAGTTCGAAGATTTGAAAAGTTCAAGCTTACTCAAGCCCTTTTGGCAAGTAAACATAAAGAAGGAAAGTCGGTGTATGCACACGTCCTAGGGATGAAGTCACACATTGATAGGTTAAGAATGTTGGGATCCATTGTCTTTGAGGAGATGGCTGGGGACTGGGTTCTTCAGTGATCCATTGTCTTTGAGGAGATGGCTGGGGACTGGGTTCTTCAGTCACTTCCTAACTCGTATAGTGAGTTCGTAAGAGAGTACTATATGATGAACTACGACGTGACCCTTATAGATCTCACCTATATGCTTATTGCTGCTGAATCAGCAATGGTTTGGCGCAATAGAAAAGCAAAGTTGATTGGTGAATCTGCCTTCAAGACCTCTATGGGTATAGACAATGGCAACGAAAGACATGTTATGATCGAAAAGTTTGATCATAAGAGAAAGGCAATGTCTGAAGTAGTTCCATGTTCTGTTCCAAAAGAGTCAATTTGCTTTTATTGCCAAGAGAAGGGGCATTGGAGACGAAGCTGCCCTATTTACCTAAGAGATGGGAGAGTCAAAACGTATGGCTCTGCTTTAGGTAAAATCCATTGACTAACTCTTTTAAGCTCCTATTCTAGATTCTTAATACATAATGTGATAAGATTACAATTGATGTTTTGTAGGATCAAAGAAAAGAGAGGAAGCTTAAGGAAGAAGTGAGCAGAATCTAACCGTGAAGGAATGGATTTCGATCGCATTACTTGAAGATTAGATTCTTGAGCTGCTACTTAGAGTTAGAATTAGATTGCTAAGAAAGATGTATTAGCATAGTTTTTCAATGAATTGCATTGTAAGGACAAATTTTTCCGCAATAAAATAAATTTTATTTATTTATCCTTATAATGGCGTGTATGAAAAATTGATGCAATAATGGATTTGATTCTTAACTATGTTCTTTGTGAAAATGTCGAAAATTTACCGAATACGGAAAGTTTCTCATCACCTAAGTTTCAATTGGACAGAAACTTGGAATCATGCAACTTGGTTGCACGATGAATGAGAAATTTCATATTTAGAAATTAGACTAATTCATTGACAAAGTGTCAAGTGAAGGACTAGGAGATCGAGTACACAAAGTTACGTGTTGATCAAGTCCACCATAAGAGTAACAAAGATATTCGTCATGATTTACTAAAGGTTTAGTAAATATGATTATACTTATAAGATTAAGTGTAATTCTGAATTAATTGAAAAAGTTTAAATCAATAGCAGAACGAATAAGAAGAATCAAGTAGGCAGAAAGATAAAAGTTTCTCCATTCTAAGAAGAAGGGAGAGTACCTTTTATGCTTTATGATAGGTCTTAATGATTAAGAACCATATCACAATTGATCCTCTAAGTGAGTCTTAGTACAATTGTATGTCTAAGAAGACGAATCAAGAATTGAAGAAATGGTTAAATCAAGAAGTCAATCATACTTCGTTCCAAAACAAGTCTTAGAGTTAAGATTGTGACATTGAGAGAAAAGTATTAAGAAGGTTTATAGCATTCATCAAATGTGGAAAGTTGTGATGTCTTGGAAAAGACAAAGACCAACTAGGACCAAATTATGAAATGTTTTGATAAAAACTACACTAACTCTTGAATATTTGTTTGTCAAGAAATGTTTATTGACAAGAGAATCTTATATGTCAAGGAGTCAGTGGGAGTCGTAATAGTCTTGAAAGGTTTCAAGAACAAATCAAAATAAACCTTATCGATCATCACTAGCACACGAGTTAAGGTTTACAACCTATCGTGTTGACACTATTTTGTTTCTGTGCCATTCCAATTGAGTTAATTATGCATGTGAGTTGTATGAGTTCTCATTTCAACGCATAAAAGGTAGGCACCTTGATCAATGGAGAGTACATTGCTAGGAAAGGGTGAGCTGCTTAAGTACTTGGAAGACATGGTGGACAACTATGTTACCATAAGGCAAGAAGTCAAGATTAAGAAAGTTCCGTCCATATGAGTTTGAATTTGTCGTAAACTTTGGTTTTGACAAATTCACATGGATAGGAACACATACACCATTAAAATCTAAGTGTCATAAGATCCCCTCCTTCATGAAAATGACTGTGAGGAAATGCTTTCACTAAGAGAGATTTTAAAAGGATAGTGATTGTGAAAATTGTATTCTCGAATTCGATTATGGTTACGGTATCCCTTTCCATGATTCGAATTGTGAGATTTGACAATTAGTCTGAATTGGTTAGACACACATATAAGCTATCTAAGGGAAAGGTGTATAAGCTTAGATTAAGGATTATCAAAGCATTGGGTATTAGAAATATGAACTTAAAGAAATTCAATAGGCATTGTTTTTCTGGAAGTTAAGATGGTTTCTGAATACATGTCAAAGCTAGTGGGAGCATAAGTGTTATGCTTATAATAATCATCATGATAGTGGGAGCATAAATGTTATGATTGCATGATTATTATGGAAAGTATTGCAAGTTAGCAATATTAATTATAGAAAACAAGATTTATACTTTGCAAAGTTGTAAGGGTTAAAAAGTTGTTTTGCTATAATTAAGGGAGAGAATATTATGCTTCATTTCAAATTTAAAGGTTTAGGTTGTGAAATGTTAATAAATTTAGTCAAGGAAATATAGTGTGTTCTCAAATTTCGATTATGATTACGGCATTCCTCTTCATAGTTCGAATTTTGAGAACGTAGCACATAAAATATTATGGCAAAAGATTGATAAAGTATCGAATCTTCATGTAAGACATTATGCATCGTGTCCCATACACTTCGGGTATAGGATCGATTGCAAATGCTATAATATTTGACCATTCTAAATTTTTTTCCAAATGTCTAGCGCATTTAGAGGGAAAAAGGACAAGAATTGGTTTTGACTAAAATAATTAAACAACTATGAAAGGACAATCCAAAGTTTGCCTAGGATTGGTCGCTTGTGAGTAGTTGGAAGTATAGTATTGGATGGACCATATCAACATTATTATGAATAGATAAGATTCTATTGAGAATAAGTTGTCATATGGTAAGTATGGAAAGTTTTCCATATTGGGAATTGAATATTGAAAATCTATGTCTAGATTAGAAACTTTTATGCAAAAAGGATGTTCAAAGGAATGTACGTTGAGTGAGAGACATCATATCTAAGGAATTGTCTTGTAACAATCTCCGATAGAGGACTTTGTAATTTCATTGGCAATAGTCATTGTGACTTTAGTGCAGTGACATTACAAAAGGATCGTTGCATAAAATGTTAGAGTCTAACATATTCCATAAGTGTCAAGAATTTGATATTCTTTCACTTGTGAAAAGGATTCGGAGTTGTGAAATGAGTATGATTGGAAATGTGTTCAATTTGATCTATTTCACAAAGTTAGAACCATAGGTAAACATTGTGTGCATGCTAGAAGCATGGGACAAGTGTAGTAATAATTCGAGTATGAAGTTGATTACCCGAAACAACAAATAATGAGTAATCGATATGGTGATAAATAAAAGGTGTTTTATTTATGCTAAAAGGTTTGAGGCCATATGGGATTAGTATTATTCTTGTGTTTCACTTTGCATGTTTTGACTTCCTGAATAATTTAATTGGTTGAGAACAGTCAAATTATTCGAACGGGCCACAGTCGTTCATATGTTGGAAGTAGGTATGAATGAAGACTGTCATGAATTGGTGTGTGGAATGTCTAAAGAGTATTAGACATAAGCAAATGTTTGCTGCAACGTTCATGAGTGCTTATGAATATGATTTGAGCATTGGATTAAACCCACGCTCACTTGGATCACTCCAGGAATTCTATCACGAGTGATTGGTGAGACGATAACATCTTATATTCTTGAAACCAAGATGTGTGAGTTGTATCTTGCAAATCGGTTGCACATTGATAATATGTAAACGCACCAGTAACTTGGTATCATAAAACATATTATTATGTGTGATTCGGTGAGTGAGTGCAAGCGAGCATTGAATCAAAGTTTATCCGTTCCTTTTATCCAAAGTAGGATAAAAGCGATATATTTGGGCCCCTCGATGATTTAGTGATGACAAACGTAAATGCTCGGTCGGGCTAGGGCTAATTTGATTTGTTCAATTAGTCAGTCGTCATAAATCGGAAGTCGAGAAATAGCATAGAAAGAATGATTAGAAATCATGTCTTATACGATATCTAGAATGGAGGAATATATGATCCCTTATCTAAAGGACACGCGTATCTGATAGGATCAGAGTTGACAGCGGCTTTGGAAAGCTACCATTGCACATCAGGATCTGAAGTCATACGCATAATATTTATTAGACTTATCCAAGTGGGAGACTGTTGGATTAGTGTCTAAGTCCATAACTATTTTGGTATGTACTTGACCCGATGGTGCATGGTCCTTTTGGGTTACCTTCACCAAAGCAACTTGATAGGATGAATTATGGAGAGAAAGTATTAAATATGATTTATTAATATATTATGAGAATAATATATTAAAGGAGAAATCATATTGTTTAATTAATATTAGTCAAGAATTAATAAGAATTAAGTTTGTGACTAAAAGAGATTAGTTAAACTTAAGGGACTGGAATTGTAATTATAAGATAATTGCAATTGGGCTATGGATTGTCTTATATTATAAGGTTGGATGAATTCTATGGGGAAACCCATTAGAAATCGTCCAAGGTCTTTAAGGAAAGGAGTCCATGGGTTGCTTAGGGCTTAAGAATCCAAATTAGGGTTTCCTTGTTAGATAACCCTAATAGCCTCACTATTTAAAGAACCCTTATGCCCCAAAAACATGGACAAGCTTCCTTCTAGGGTTTCCACACGTTTTGGGCAACCTCCTTATCTCATCTTCTTCATCCTCTTGCGCTTGGTGTTTGTGAACCATTAGAGGAGTGACATTTGTGACTCTAAGCTTTCTAAAGTCATTACAAGGAAGATTTGAGATTGTTATTGCTACATAACAATCAAGGTATGATCTAAACCCTAATTTATATGTTATATTGATTATCATATGCTAGATCTAGGGTTTATAGTCTTAGATAACTTGCATGTACGATAGAGAAACCTAGATCCAAGCATTAGGGTTTGTATGAGCACATAGGATGTTCTTATAGCTAAAACCCATCACCATGAACACCGTCGGTGCATTGGTGAGTCCGAAAGGCATCACCACGAACTCGTAATGCCCATAACGAGTCCTGAACGCTGTCTTCTGGATGTCCTCATCCCGCACCCTCACCTGATGATACCCATACCTCAAATCGATCTTGGAGAACCAAGATGCTCACTGCAACTGATCGAACAAATTGTCGATCCTCGGCAACGGGTAATGGTTCTTGACCATCAGCTTGTTCAACTCCCGGTAATCAATGCACATCCGGTGTGAACCATCATTTTTCTTGACAAAAAGGATAGGCGCTCCCCACGGCGAGCTGCTCGGCCGAATAAACCCCTTCCCCAACAGCTCCTGAAGCTGCGAGGATAACTCCTGCATCTCTGGAGGCGCAAGGCGATAGGCGCAGCCCCCGGAACCAAATCGATACGGAACTCCACCTGCCTCTCGGGAGGCACGCCCGACAACTCCTCCGGAAATACATCCAGGAACTCACGCACTATCAGAACCTCATCAACTGACCTCGGTCTCTCTGAACCAACCCTCGTATCCATCACATACGCTATAAATCCCCTACAACTCTGCTGTAGACACTGTCTTGCTGTAGCGGCCGAACAAAATGCTGACCCAGAACGTGTACCCTCACCGTACACTGTAAGAACTCCCCCACTAGGGTCTCGTATGGTCACCAGCTGACGCTCGCAGTCGATAACCGCTCCAAATCTGCTCAACCAGTCCATGCCCACGATGACATAGACATCTCCCATCGCGATAGGAACTAAGTCAATCGGAAACTCCACTCCGAAAATCTCGAGTACACACCCTCGGATCACCTCGGTGGCATACACCGCCCTCTCGTCAGCTATGGAAACTCTCAGAGGTCGACTCAACGCCTCTCGACTAATACTGATAAGCTAACTAAAAGCCAAAGATACGAAAGCCTGACTCGCACCCGAGTCAAATAACACCAGGGCAGGCACAGAACTCACAAGAAAGGTACCTATGCATAACATAATATAAACATGATATCTCATCATCAAAATAAATACATGAAAGAATACATACCATCCACGACATCGGGCACTGTGCGGACCTCCTCCGCGGTCAACTGGAAGGCTCTCCCTCATGCCTTCGGTGCCTCGGCCTTCACTGGCCGGCTCTCAGTGGCTCTGATAGCAGCAGGGGCAGATCCCTGAGATGCTCCCTGGGCTGTCCCTCGCAACTCTGGACACTATGCCTTGCGGTGTCCGGTCTGGTTGCAGTGAAAACATACTGCAGACCCCTTGGGGAAATCCTTGGCCATATGCCCCTCCTTGCCACATTTGTAGCAAGACCCTGCTCTGCACACCCCATCGTGGCTCTTGCCACACTTGCCACAAGTGCGGCCCCTCTGACTCCCAGATCTCGAATCAGCGGGCTTGGCCCGCTTGCCTGCCGGCTGAGACTGCGCCGGTCGCCGATCCCTCCCCTGATACTCAGCCTCCTCCCTAGCCTGGGTCTCCAGCTCTATCTCCCTCTTCCGGGCATTTGCCTGAAGCTCGGAAAATTTCTGGTACATCGAGTTCGCCACGAACTCCCGTATATACCTCCTCAAAATGCTAAGATATCGGCTCATACGTTCCTGCTCGGAGGACACGTGCTCTAGGCAGAACATCGCTCGCTCATGGAACATCCTCGTAATCATTGTGACAGACTCAGTACCCTACTTGAGGGTCAGAAACTCTTGGGCCAAATGCTCCCTCTCCACCTGGGGAACGTACTCATCTTGGAACATAGCAGTGAACCTCTCCCAAGTCACTGCGGCAAGCTCAGCAGACGAATAATGCGCCGTCACAAACTTCCACCAGTCCTTTGCTCCCAAGCAAAGCTGGTTCAACGCGAACCGAACTCTCAAATGCTCTGGAGATGAGCAAGTAAAGAAACACCCCTCAATGTCTGAAATCCACCTCATCGCTGCAATCGGGTCCTGGGTCCCATCAAACTGCGATGGTTTTGTGTTGCTGAACTCTCGGAACAACAATGCATCACCACCCTGCGGCCTTGTCGCAGCTATAGCTACAGTGGCCGCAGCAACCGCAGCCTCAGAAAGAGTAGTGTATCTCTCATCAAATGTCTCTATCAACGTGGTCTTGATAGACCCGAACATCTCTGGTATCTCTGCCCTGATGGCCGCAGCCACCTCCTCATGGATGATCCTACGGATCTCCTCATCACTCGTACCGTTGGTATCTGGTGTGTGGCGTGTCCCCACCATGATCTCTCTCTGAAATACAGCATAAGGAATATTAGGGACTCGCTCGAGCATACTCACAATCGATAACTCCACCCTACTTGTTTTTTAGTACTATGAGGATTCTTACTTGGACTGCACACTGATCCGGTGTTTTTCAGTAGTACGGGCCCAACACTACTGTCCACACCGCATCAACATTCATCCCAAGTCCTCCTCCCAGAGTCCCAAATCCCAAGTACTCTATTCTTTCTAATCATATGCTACTCACTAGCAGACCTCTCATAAACTCCTCGCTGCTATCTAAACATTCTCAAGCATCTCTAGCAGCAAAACTCCTAGACTAAGGCATCACATATCAGACCACTCTAGTCCTAATAAGAATACCTACTCTACTCTAGCATGCATAACATAGCTCATCATAACATAATATATCTCATAACACTTATTACAAGGGTATTTTAGGAAATCACCGTTCGGGCGTTGACTGATCGTACACACGGCTCTGCTTTATTTGTCTCATAACTCTTTTTACTCTATTTTAAAAAATTTATTTTATTATCAAATTTTTTTTTTCCTCAAATCCTCAGTTTCAGTTCAGATACGCCCGAAGATGCATCCGTATCCCTCAAACCAAGGCTCTGATACCAACTTGTAACACCGTAAAAATTAAGACAATTTTTCGCTTTTTAAAACCATTTAAATTCATTCATAATCACTTTCAAGAAAAGCATTGTATCAACATTATCTCATTACAAATCATAATAAACTCCACGGGTGTGTGTACAAATCATGCTGGCGCCTTCCCGCGATCATCGCTGGTACCTGAGACACATAACACATAACACTGTAAGCATAAATGCTTAGTGAGTTCCCCAAAATACCACTCTAACACATATTAGCCACTCAAGGCTATAACTCTACTGACCCTCTGGTCAGTGTGTCCCAGTAGGACCCTCCAGTCCCAACTCTCTATGGGCCCTCTGGCCCTAACACTATGGACCCAAAGGTCCTAACTCTATGGACCCACTGGTCCTAACTCTGAAACTCTGAATCATGCATATCACATATCACAATAAATCTCAACACATAAATAGCATACAAATACACTAGCACATAACTCTAAAATATACTGCCACATAACTCTGTTACCACTCTAGGTAAAGTATAGTGAGAAGACTCACCTCAGATGTCTTGGTAAATCTCTAACTCAGTAGAAATACGATCTAGCCTCCGCCTAAACACATAAAGTAAATACCCTCATAAATATAACTCTCGGGACTAGACTCAACCCTCTTGGCACCCTCAGAAGGGTGAAAGACCATTTTATCCCTCTCTTGGCTCAAAGGCCCCATTGTTGACCAAACCCTAAAAGTCAACAAAAGTCAACGGTCAACTTTGACCCGACTCGTCGAGTGCACTTGTGCG